>NW_023425573.1:60259128-60301628 GCF_014108245.1 Pipistrellus kuhlii
ATAACTATATTTTACAAAATAAAAATTAGTGATAAAGGTGACATTATTTTCCATTTTTGTAAAGCTATGATGTCTACTTAAAAGAGAGTTGACTTTTTATATTTGCTGAAGTATTCAATCTGTTGCAATATGTTGGTTTGGTTTATGAACAAAATTCTGACTCAGAAAGAGATAGAGTTGGAAAAGGAAGGACTGTTTTTTGACCCTTTCAGATTATTGTAGATATTCTTCTTTGATACACTGGAACTTGACAAGTATGAGTTTCTTAAAGGTTAGTCGAATCCACTCAATGACTCTTGATGCTCATTGCAACAAATACCATCAATTCTTCTCCTTGGAGTAACAGGTTCACATACTTTATCTCGGAGAAAAAGTCTGCCAGATGTCCAAGATGCTTTGTCTGGTTGCTGCTCTTTCAAGTCAAGTTGGTGTTTCATGAAAAAGGCAGCTAGTTTAGCTCACAGATCAAAAAATCATATGAATACTTTCCTCAAGACCGTCCTTGTCCCTTGGTTTGCAGAGGTGATGGATGTGCATCTCCAATTTTATTACACAGAATATTAAGTCACATGAAGGGACGGAATTTAATAAAATTAGCACCTTTAATGCTTCTTCAAGGACATTTTTTAGTGAAACTGACTTTTTTTCTTTTCTTTTACAGTTAGTGCAGGTGGTTAAGAATACAGTGACTACTAGTTTGGTTTGGATCCTTGGCCTGAGTTTTACCTGCCAGTGTAGTTCCCGAACATGGCGTATGTCAACCCAGTGAAAAGAGCAAATTACATCTGGGTGTTGTTATGGAAATAGTTTGAATGAGTCTGGAATACCCCCTGGAATCCACAGGCTACCCTTTGAGAATGACTGTCAAGTAGAACTGATAATGGTACATATAAAAATGTCTGCCATCGGTCATTGAAAGTGCCTAATTTTTAGTTTTGATTGACTACTTTTTCTTGCCCAGAATGTTATTATTATTAACATTTAGTTTTAGTAATGGATAACAAACAAGTGTTCATTGTATATTAGAAAATTCTCTGAGCACAAACAGGATTTGTCTCAGCATGAGCGGAGTAGTTAACAGGCCCATGAAGAGATATCCTATGATATAAAAAGTTCTGTTCTGATCTTACAGAGTAGCCCGTAAGTGGGTGTGTTCTGGTTAAGACAGATGAGGTGAGAGTGGGCTGTGAGGCATCCTCAGGAGCTTGAAATTGTGAGAGTAGCTATAGATAGAGGTTCTACCATTACCTCAACACTTGGGATGTGGGGAAGTTATCAGAGCTTTTCATTTAAAGGGGAAATACTATAAGCTATATGATATTTGCTGTGTTTTCCACAAAATAACAATAAGATGATTTATGCAGTGTTGCTTATGGTTCACAGTGTAAATATAGAAAGAGAAAGGTCCAGTCATCAAGAAACAAAGTCAAATTTGACATGTACTTAGGTAAATCATACACTATAATAAAGAAAGAATCTGACAGACTCTATTTTTAGGAAGTCTGGAGATTTCTAATTGAAAACAAATGATTGATATAAATGGAAAATGATGCTGTATTACTTGAGAGTGAAATAAATTACTTTTTTTTTTTCAGTCTTTGACTCCCTGAGGTTTAAAACTACAGCTTTAAAAACAAAATTGATAATGCCTTCTGAAAGGTTGTGTGTTAGATGATTGGATGGTATGCTTTTCAGGCCAAAATAACTTATCTTGGTTTTCTTGTTGGAAAAACATTTGGTGAGTAGATTGTCTTAATTTTTTTTTTTTTTTTTTTTTTTTTTTTTTTTTTTTTAGGTTTTACTGGTCATTACCTGAGAACAGAATACTTTCAGAGAGGGCAGTGTTAAGGTGCTACAGTAGGATATGAACAGATAGGCAAAGGGCTAGCTTTGGACACCAATATTCTTTGTTTTATTTCAATGTTACCTATGGATCTGTTTTTGTAAGGGAGAGATGATTATCATAGAATTATAGTTCTAAGATGGCCATGAGGTCTGGCCATCTGCCTTTCAACACACCCCACCAAAGCTTCCTCAGACCTGTGAGGATCCATCTTACTTGCCCTGATCTATAGAGATGATGCTAGTAGCACTGTCCCTTTCTACAGTTAAAAATCTTTATTGTAAGGACTGTCTGCCCTGTAATCATTGTAAGGAAGCTCATTTAAGATTGACTGGGAATAATGAGTAACTGCTCTTTGAAAGAGATCATCTAACACAGAAATTTTCAATTGGAGGGCCACAAGAATTTTTAAAACATGCAATGCCTACATAGTCAGGGGCACTGACCTCTTTTCCCTTAGATTGTCAAATTGAAAAAATGACAACAGCCAACACAATAATAGCTGTCCTCTGTGAATCAAAATTATACCTGTTTTGTGTGTGTGTGTGTGTGTGTGTGTGTGTCAGATCGACCAAAAACAAAATGTATTTTTGTGCCCCAGAATTTTAGTAATATGTGTGCTATGAGATGAAAAAGGTTGCAAACTCTGGTCTTAACCAATTCTATATTAATCTATGGATTGGGTAGTCAAAGCTTACAAGAATAATAAGCCTCTAATTGATTACAGACATTCCCAATTCAATGATCAGTTTTATTCAGTCATATTTCTTTGCTTAAAGGTGTTTTTGTTTGTTTGTTTTTGGTATGTGTTTGTTTGCTTGGGGGGAGGAGGTTTCTTTAAAGAATTTTAAGTGAACTCTTGTTTATTTTATTTTATTATTTTTCAAGGAAAATTTTATTTATTTTTTTATTCAATTGATTAGGGTGACATGGGTCAACATGCACATTTAGGTTTCAGGTGTGAGTTTCTATGTTATAAGATCTGCATATTGCACCTTGTGCCCACCACCCAAAGGCAAAGCTTCTCCTGTCACTTATATTAGGATCCCCTTTTCCCTCCCCGCTTCCCGCTGGCAGCCACCACATTGCTGTTTATGTTCAGGAGTTTCAGTTTTATATCCTATGTATGAGTGAAATCATGTAGTTCTGACTGACTTATTTTATTTAGCATAATGTTCTCAAGGTCCATCTATGTTGTTGCAAATGGCTCTGTCATTTGAAAAGCAAAAAATCTCCAGAGGATTTTACTAGAATCTTTAAAAAGCATTGATCAAATATCTGGCTTATATTAGTATGTCTTATATCACAAAATAGTTTTATTTTTGTCTTCTAACATCATACTATCATATGTAACTCTGGAAATCTATTTCAGATTCTTAATTTTTAAGAAAATAAACTCTGGGAAATTCATAGCTAAAAAGGTAGACTTACCAAAATACCATTTATAATTTCCAAAATTCTACCCATAGATGTCTATTTTACAAACCATTACATATACAAAAAAGATAAGAAATTCAACATTTTTTCCCCCTCAATGCTTTTTGGGCTCTTTTTAACCTCCTAATATGCCATTCAAAATAAAGAACTTCCACCTATAGTCATTACTATCTTGGTGGTGTTATCACTAGAATAATAAACTGAAATTCCTGTTACCCTTTCCTGCCTAATAGGGTTAAATAGTTTTCTAAAACTTGATTCATTTTTAAAAAATTAATTTCATAGAGGAAGGGAGAGGGGGAGAGAGATAGAAACATCAATGATGAGAGAGAATTATTGATTGGCTGCCTCATGCATGCCCCCTACAGGGGATGGAACCTGAAACCCGGGCCTGTGCCTAGGTCAGAAATTGAACCATGACTTCCTGGTTCACAAGTCAATGCTCAACCACTAGGCCATGCCGGCTTCGTAAACCTGACTCATTTTTAAAATATGTTAATTGCTGCAAAAGGTGGTATTTGATTATGGTATGCTTATGACCTTCATCTTTACCTGCTCAAGACTCATGTCTGCCTTTGCTTCTTTTGATGAAATCCTTATACCAGGCATTCACTTAACACAAATCATGAGTGAGTGATTTGGGAAGTAATTAGCTAGATGATAGGATGGATGGATGGATGGATGGATGGATGGATGAATGGATATATTCTACTTCTTTGTTACAGATATTTGTCATGTATATAATTGTGTTTATATATATATATTTCTTCTTCCTAGTCACTAAACCTTTCTTCACACCATCCCTGTCGACCTGACCTCTCTTTGTTTACCCCAGTATTTCCCCTATTTTTCAGGACTAATATCCCTCCTGCTGTTCTTACTATGTAGCATTGCCTATCTTTCAGTGATGGTAGTTAGGTTTCTCTAGAAATGCTCTGTGCCTTCCACAGACATCTGCCGTGATTTAAATTCTAGTGATGTGCAAATTTGCCTGGATGTAAATTTGCATGTACCAAGGACACCTGTGCAAGCTAGCAACTCCTCTGTGTGTAACCAAGGTTGGCATCCTAACCCTACCTCCATGTTTTAAGTGGTGTCATTTGGTTTGGATCCTAAGGCCCTCTAGAATAGAGACAGATTTTTTTTATTTTTTTTTTTTGAGGGGAGATTTTTCTAGTCAGAGTACTTTGCATTGGGATGCTCAGTTGATGTTGCTTAGTATTTGATGGAGTGACTCTGGTGGTTGACTCTCACTTGCTCAATAGTCCGATCCAATACCAGTGTCTCATCCTGGGAAGAAAGACAGTGAAAATACAGAGGAATTAAGTTAACCAAGGACAGGTAGAGATGATCATGAGTGAGTATTGCTTTCACAAAACATGTTTTGTTTGGGTGTTTTTACTGAAATACTAGAGGCCTGGTGCATGAAATTCTTGCATTGGGGGAGGGGGGTTCTCTCAGCCCGGCCTGTGCCTTCTCACAGTCCAGGAGCCCTCAGGGCATGTCCTACTGACGGTTTAGGGAAGTAATTAGACCTGGGAAATGGGCCTAAGCCATCAGTTGGACATCCTTAGCACTGCTGCAGAGGCAGGAAAGGCCCTGGCCACCACTGTTGTGCTAGCCACCCATAAGCCTGGCTTCTGGCGGAGCAAAGCTCCCCCTGTGGGAGCACACTGACCACCAGGGGGCAGCTCCTGCATTGAGTGTCTGCCCCAGGTGGTCAGTATAAAATCATAGCAATTGGTTGTTCTGCCATTCCATTGTTTTGCATATGAGCCTTTTATTACACAGAATCTTTATAGAAATTGTAAATACAAATCCCTCAGGACTTTGTTAAAATGGAATAATTTATTTTAACAGAAGGGGTGATTTTAAAAAAGTAAAATTATGATATTTGGGGCAAAAAGTTCAAACTGGTTAAAACTAAAGTAATTTCTTAGTTATCATTGAAAAATAAAACAAGAATGGGATATTCTTCTAAGTTACTTTTTTTTTTTTACCTACCCCTCTGTCATAATCTAGATGTGTAAACCATTTCTAAACAAGCCATCAAAATTACTTTCTAAACTCATGTTTCTAATCCTAAATGAATGAGATTCTATGACTTTTCTAGGTTACCTGGTGTCCAGATTTTTATTTATTTTATTTACTCAATCATACCAAAGAATTCCAAGGTACAATAGCAATAATTGTTATAAATTATGTAAGGTGTTTTCCCCACTTTGTATCATCTTTATTGGCTATGCAACTCATTAGCTATTTCAGCTCTATTCAGGCTAGATCATTTTGTTGGTTAAACAAAAGAAGGGGAAATTTCAGAAACACAAAGAGCTGAACTGTTTGAGATTTGTTCTTATTCAGATGTGTACCTCCTAGTGCCTATCTCCTGTTGAAGGAGATAATTTATCGTGATCTTAGCAAAAGCATTTCTCTCTTTGCTATCCTTTTTTATTAATTTAGATATGTTTCTAAGATGAGAAATGATGTTACTTCTCATTATGGTTACATGTAGTTAATTTCCTTCTTTTTTCCTAAGCTTGGTGTAAAAGGCAGTTTCCTCCAAAAGAGAGGCGGGGGTTGTGGGGCTGGGGGGTGTAGAGGATACTGATAGAGCTGATCTTTCTGTTGCCTTAGCAACAGATTTATTTATTAGGGGTTGAAATGACATGAGTTAATATACCGCATACCTGCTGATCGGCAAAGTCCCCTATTTCAGCTGCAGTTGACAATTAAGTCCTGGACAGCTACAGCCAGGGGTTAATGTTCCTCATTAGGAGAACTAGGTCATTACTGGGAAATCAAGGCACTTAAGGCAGCATGGGTAAAATACAAAATTCAGCATGTAGAGGAGTGAGGCTTTTTTATGTTAATTAACCTTATTTTCCTAGGTTTTTTTTTTTTAAACCTTATATGCATATGACAGTGGATCAATTAATTGAGAAAAGAGCTAGTTTACTTTACTCTCTGAGTTGTCTTCATTTTCTTTGCAAGGATTTCATTATTTTATGGAAAATTCTTATGTCTATATGATGAGTAAAAAGGGTATTAAATTAAGAAGGGAATCATCATGGAAATCAGCTTTGCCACAAGGGAATGAGCAAATAAAAGCCTTGGAAATGAAAATAAATAAGCTTTGCTAATACCTCACCTAAGGAGCAGCGTGTAAGCCCGTAGGCGCCGGGAGGCAGGGAGAGGTGTGCGCCTTTATTAAGCAGTTACATGGTGATTTGACCTTCGCAAGCGGGAACCGCGCAAAAGTGATTCCAAGTGGTTTGTGAGCATTCTGTTTGCAGAAAGCTGTACAGCAGTTTAACGAACAATAACTTTCCAGCTCACAATGGGCTTTTCTAGACACCAATAAATTAGATACAATAGTTGAGCATTTTTATGAAAATGTCTGAGTGGGTGTGCTTTGTAAATAATGGATCAAGCCCCCTTGGAATGCTTTGCTTTCTTGTTTCTTTGAAGAGCCTTTATGTTAAAAAGAAGGGTGTTTACAGACCCAACAGAAATATAGTGCCCAGAATCCTAGTGTGTCATCTTTGCTGTACTGCCTCCTATGAGGTCGCTTCTGACCAATTCCTTCTCTCAGGTAACTCTCTCTCGGACACAGACTAATACAAAAAGGTGCTCCTCCCACCATTAGCCCTTAAAATACTTGTCCCTTCAATATAAGAATCAAAACCACTATAATTCTTCTCCCTCTACACATATTCTTAATGCGAGGATAATTGTTTGGCTTCTAGGGACTTAGCAGTCTTGTTTCATTTTCCTCCCACTCCCCACGCCCGCAAAAAAAAAAAAAAAAAAAAAAAAAAAAATAGTTCTCCTTTAATTGAAGAGCTCTCTGTGACTCTTATGTACATTTTCACCCCTCCCCAAGTTGTTTCCTGTTATATAAATGAAACTAGGCCCTGCAATACCTCTTTAGAAAATGCCATTTAGTAAACCTCTGTTAGTATCATGTATATTGCCACTTATCATCTGAGTTGGCATGGAATTGCTGGTTTAGGTGGCGCCTCTCACAGCTGCTTCCTTTAGAAAGGTATTTTTACTCTGAAATTAGATATGAGCCTTTAGAGAGAAGTGCCTCTTTTCACCTGTGCTGCTTTTTGCAAGAACTCTTTCAAAGGATAAACTGTTTCCCCAATTTCAGAATTACTACCCAAGATCCAGAGTTTTAGAATAAGAAGGCCTGGAAGAGGCTATTAGCTAATCCATCCCCCAAATTTTTCTCTCTTTTGCGGGGAGGAGAACACAATTGAGCCACATTTTCCTGGCTCCATGGCAGTCTGGTGTGGCCGTGTGACTGGGTCTCACCCAGTAAATGTAAGCAGGGCTGATGCGGCCACTTCCTGTTGGCGCTCCCAGGTCATCTTTTTCTGTGGGCAGGGCAAACAGGAAGATCTTGTTGAAGATGATTCTCTGTTGGCTTGTGGCCTTGAATGCATGGAAGGGTGCTGCCCTTTTGATCTATTCACCTGCCCTCTACTCTGACATACAATTTTTAACCCACTATTTTAACACACCCAGCTCACTTCATTGAATGCAGACAGCTACTGTGATAATCCAGACAAACATGGTGGCAGTTTGACTGGTGCAGTAGCAAAGGAGGGTGGAAGAAGTGACCGGGCTTTGGTCTCAGTGGGTGCTATTACTGAGATGGAAAGCACTTGGTGCGGGTGGGGAATAAGAAAGTGGACAATTAAACATATTAAGTTGGAAATAACTTTTAGACATGCAAGTGAAGAGTTGAATTGGAGTTAGATATGTGAGTCTTTGATTCAGATGAGCAGGCAGAACTGAAGACTGAAATTTAGGAGTTATCAGCACGGATATGTTCAATTCCAATAAAACATTTTTAAAATATGAATATCCAATCTTATAAATTACATTTTTAAATTTCCTGATTTTTCAACATTAAAGTCATACTAACCAGTGATGGTTACAGGATTGTGGAGTCTGATGTCTGCCACCAACCTAGTGCCTTCAGAGAAGGAGCCTACCCTCCAACTTCAGACTTCTTCCTTATGTGACAGGACTAATGTTAAGGACTTTATAGGATTGTCCTGAGGATTAGAGATGATGTATGTCAATCAGTTAGCACAGTTCCTGGCAGAAAGTAAGCACTTAGTAAACATTAGCTGTTATTATTAGTAAATAATACAGAGTACTTCACTACCTCACATGGGACTTATCCTTTTGCCCACTATCTCTCACTGGTTAATATTAATTTTTTTCTTAACACTCCTAGAAAAAGGAAAGAAGAGAAATAGCTAAATAAAGTGGTCTTTTTTCATCTTCTTTTTCAGCCTACCCAAAACAAGTACATACTGTACAGAAAAAAATGGAATTCAGCTGCAGAGCAAACACTTCTGTGGAGCAGCATCTGCCTTGTAAATGAGTCTATAAAAGGCTACCAACTGTCCCTCACATTTCTGTGATGGTTAGGGCATTGCTAAACCCGGGTGGGAAAAACGTGTTTTGAGGCTCTTACATACAGAACCCACGCTGTCAATATCACAAATTGTTTCCGTTTTTTGTGGGTTGTTTTTTTTTTTTTTTTTTTTTTAACAAGATGGCTGCCATAAGCCTTCATTTAGGAATGGCAATGCTGTTTTAGCAGGAGTTATATAGTGATTGTGTGGGTGTATGTAGTTATGTATATATAAAACTATATATATTTGTGTGTGTTTTAACCAAAGTCATGGTTTAGTAAAAAACAGTTTTTACCTTTATAATTGTCATGTTTTCAAGCACATTACTTTTTTTTTAACTAATAGTTTTAATAGCATGTAATTTATATATTACAAAATGTACCCATTTTAAATTCAGTGTTTTTAATAAATTTACAGAGTCGCACAGCCATCACCAAAATCCAGTGTTAGAGTATTTACATCACCCTAGAAAGAATCCTCATGCCCCTTGCAATCAATGCCTGCTTCCACCACTACCCCTGAAAATGCTAACAGGATTGCTATCGCTATAATTTTGCCCTGTCCAGATACTTCATATCAGTGGAGTCATACATAGGTAGTCTTTTGTGTCCAGTTTCTTTCATTCAGAACAGTGTTCTAGAGATGTGTTCATGCTGTAGCATGTCCCCGCAGTCTGTTCCTCTCTAATGCTAAATAATATAACATATCATTTACTCATTTATCATTTGGATAGTTTCCACTTTCTGATTGTGAATAATATTCCTCTGAACATGTGCATAGAAGTCTCTGTTTTCATTTACCTTTGGTAGATACCTAAACATGAATTATTAGGTTATCTGATAAATTTATGTTTAACCTTTCAAGAAATAAGATAACCTTTAAGGACAGTACCTCATAACTCTTCCTTCTTATTCATTTATTTTAAAATGTTATTGAAGCCCTGGCCAGGTGGCTCAGTTGGTTGGGGCATTGTCCCATACACCAAAAAGTTTCAAGTTCCATTCCTAGTCATATTCAGGGCACATGCCTGGGTCATGGATTCAGTGTTCAGTGGAGACACATGCAGGAAGCAACCAATCAATGTATCTCTCTCTCTCTCTCTCTCTCTCTCTCTCTCTCTCTCTTTCTCTCTCTAAAAATCAGTAAAAGCTTATCCTCTTGAAGGACTTAAAAAAAAATGTTATTGAGCTTCCTCTAAAGCCAGCCACTATATTAGAAATAGACAAATCTTGATTGTCCACTATACTGGGCATGAAATGTAGTCTGGATGTTTCTAATGTCCTCATTACCCACAAACCTAAGGCTGGTCATTCTTCCCATTGTCTTCAGCAAAAAAAAAAAAATATATGGTCTTCATGGGCCCATTATCCCAAACACATGACAAGTGGCCATGTGGTAGGTGGCTACCAGGAAGCCAAAGAAGAAAGGCGAAATCCTCTGCTCTCCAAGAGGAAGGCAGGTAACTTGTACCTACGCCTGGATCTTTCCCAAGGTCCTTGCCATTTTCTAAAAGAGAACACATCTAAATTCAAACCACTGCTTTTCCCCCTGCAGTCTTTTACACTCCTGTTTGGGTGGCACATTTATGTCCCTCACACTCAGCTCCAAATGCTTACCGGGCTTGGTTCCTCTTCACTTGCACTCTCTATTGGCTTCCTGTGGCTACTCTAGCAATGACTACACACTTGACAGCCTAAAATGACAGAAATGTATTCTTCCTGTCCCGGAGGCCAGAAGTCTGAAATTGGAATTCCTGGGCTAAAGTCAAGTTTCCCCTCCAGAGAATCTGGGGAAGAATCCATTCCTGCTCCCCCGGCCTCTGATGGTTTTTGGTGGTATCACTCTTTTCCCTGCCTCTGGGACACACTGCTTATTTCTCTTCTGTCTTTATCAAACCTCTCATTGCCTCCCTCTTCTAAGGATATATGTGACCGCATTTAGGGCTCACCCAGATGCCCCAGTAAGATCCTTGATCACATCTGCAAACGCCTTTGTTGCCATTAAGGTAACATTTACAGGTTCCAAGGTTCCAAGGATTAGGATGTGGAGATCTTTGGTGGGGTGTGGGGAGCATTATTCAACCAACACAAGTTGCATATGCAATCATTATGAGCCATTCGTTCATGTTATACTTCTTGAGCATATACTACATGTCAATTAATGAATTAACGTTGAAGATGTTACATGTATACTACATGTCAATTAATGAATTAACATTGAAGATATATGTAAAGTAAGGAAAAATTTCCACACATAGTTCTTGCCTGCTTGTAGGTTACAACAGATAGTAATCAAACAAAATTTGCCTGAAATAAGTGTTACAAAGGAGAAAAAAGGAAAAACAACATGATATGTAACTTTTTGTAAATATCACACAATCATTATAAATGCTTTACATTATAAATGCTTTTATAATATAGAAAAGTGCAAATGAGAAAGTTTCAAAAAAAATCACTGCAGAAATCTAAGATACATAATTGCCATTTTTTATATTTCTTTCATTACATATTTCAGTCTACTCAGTTGGAACTTACAACTATTTTGATATTTTTGAAGTAATTATTCTTATCATTTTAATATATAAACTTGCCCATATATTTACCTCTTTCTTTCTGATTATTCCCTCTTGCACATTAGAGCCTTCCTTCTGCCTGAAGAAGAATATTCAAGGAATGCTTTCAGTTAGAAACTGTTGGTGACAAACTCACCTGAAAATATATTTTGCTTACCTATTGGTTTTTGAAGATTTTTTCTGAATATAGAATTATAACTTGAGATTACATTCTTTGAGCTTTATTTTGTTATTGAGAAGTTACATAATCAGGCTTCTCTCTCCTTCTCTCTCTCTCTCTCTCTCTCTCTCTCTCTCTCTCGACTTTAAAGATCTTATATTTGCCTTTGGTGTGCTTTATTTTCACTATGATGTAGATGTACATAGAAATGGATTTTTTTTTAACTTTAATTTGGGATTTGTTAGACTTTTTAAAATCTTTGAATTGATGCTTTCATCACTTCTGGAAAATAATCACTATTCTATCTACAAATATCTGTCTCATTCTCTCCCTTCCCTCCTTTTAAGCTCCTGTAACCTGATTGTTCACACCATCTCATATTTCTTGACCTTTCATATTTTCTACTTCTTTTTCCTCTATACATCAGATCCTAGATAATTTCTTTAGGGTTGTCTTTTAGTTTACTAATTATTCCTTTATCCCAATCATTATATTTCTCATCACTCAAACATCTTTTTGTCACTTTCTCAAAACTGTTTGGCTATTCTTAATAGTCCTTTGCTTTTCATATACCAGGACCCTTATTTTCGTAAATACTTCAAACATACTACTTTCATATTCCATGTTTGATCATTCTAGTATATGACACCTTTGTGGGTCTGCTGTCTTTTTTTTTTTCTTTGTGCACTGCACCTTGTTGCCTGTGTGTCTTTTATTTTGACCATGAGCCCATATTGTTTGAAACTTTATCACAGAAAATTCTTTGAGAATTGCTTGCACTGTACCTGGATACCCCCCAGAGAGATGTGCATTTGCCTCTGTCGAATGCCAGCCCAGCGCGCTACTTAAACTAAATTCTCAGTTAAGGTTGTTAGTTAGAGCACTCATCAGCTTGATGTCAGGTTTCAGACTTTTTGGGCCAATGTGAAATTAGGAAACTGCAAGGGAATGTTACTAATGTGCAACAGTGACATAGCTCTCCACAGTATTTGTCCCATGGATTCCATCCTTTCCATGTCACTGCTGTGCCATACCTCTGGCCCCAGTCCTTACTAAGGTAAACCTAGACTACTGTGACAGCCTTCTCATTCTCTCTGCTCTGACCTCGGCACCCTGCGGTTCATATGGAGGGTAAGCATCCCAACACTATGCCTTCATGTCATTTTGCTCACAGCCCTTCTGTGGCTTTCCCTCTCCTCTATCAGCGATCTTAATCTGGCTGTCTGGAGCAATAAGGAGTTTTTCAAAATTAAGAATGCCTATTGCCTTGATGCCAATTAAGCCAGGGTTTCTGAAAGTAGGGCCCTTGAGTCCATTTTTTTTAAAGCAACCTAGTTAAATCTAAGGAGCAGCCAGGATTCATAACTACCAATCTGCAAGAAAAAAAAAAAATTAACAGAATTGCCTTAATCTGTCCATTTTTTAAGACAGATTAGGATAGCGTTACTCACCACTGGCTGCACAGTACAGAATACCTACATGCAAGCTCCACTTAAGGGGTGCTGACGCAGTGGATGAGAGATGGAGCCCGGGTGTGGGTGTTTTCCATCACTCCCTAAGGTGTACAGCCTGCAGGACAGAGAACCACTGCGCTGGGATGATAATGCCAGAGGCTCACTGGGGCCGGGCCGGCAGCTCTAATGAGTGAAAAGGGCCACCTGGGAGCTGTGGGAAACTGTGAGCACCCCACCCCACCTCACCCCACAGGGCAGGCAGCCTGTGCAGCCTTACTGACTACAGAACAGGCCATCACTTTGCAAAGTCTTCTCTCCTCACTTTCCAGCACTTGAAAATGAACAAACATACCTATCTGTGTATGTAATGTGTGTATCCCGCAACTGGAGAGTGTTTACTTCTCCCCCAACTCCGTGCCTTTGCTCGTGTTCCTGACCCGCCATGTGGCTCTCTCCCCTCTGCGATGGCCTGACTCCTCACCTGCTCCAGGGCAGCACCGCCTTCTCTACCAGGGCAGAGGGGAATGATCATTCAAGGGGGCGGGACTTTTGAGAGGGGCACTTACCTGTCACATAGCTGTCTGTCTTAGGCAAACCTCTCTTCTGTCTATTTTGCACATACTTCTTTGGAATTTAAATAAAATGGATTGTTACATGGTTAAACTTTTTTTTTTTAACTCTAGTTCCCATCAAATAGGCAGTACTACAAGTGGATTTTTATTACATTAAGAATCATAGAATATTAAAAATTATTTGTGTAATATAGTAGATACATATTAGAAACTGGTAACTATTAATGTGTGCATTGTTTAGCTAGGTAAAGATTACGTAGCCCTAAGGCCAAATAAGAGGTAACTGTAGATGAAGGGAGTAAAAAGAATGAAAGACTAAAACCGCATACCTCATAATCTGACTTGGGCTAGGGAAAGATGACTCAATAGGAATGTCTTAAGTATAATTACAGTGACAACAAGCCACGTTCTTTTTTAACCTAAAATGTTTGTGTGCAAGATATTTATTTTGAAATGTATTCAAATAATTTTGCCCCCCTTTTGCTTGTAGTTTAGCATAGAATCCATGTTAAATGAACATGAACTACAGAACCACATACAAGGAATCCCAGAGATAAGCACATCCTCGTTCACTCATTCACACAGTGACCACCTATTTATTTACCTGGGGCAAGGCAGGGGGCCACCCCAGGGCCCACGAATGCCAGGTTGCATGTCATGTCCGAGCACAGTCTGCAGCCAGCCTGCCTGGACTGAACACCGTGTCTGGCCCTTCCCACTGGGCCAGTGGCCATGTGGGCAAAGTTAAGACTTTGCTCAGCTTCAGTTTCCTTGTCTGTAATTGAAGTAGGAGAGGCTGAGGTACCCATCTCACAGAGTTGTGAGAATGAAGTGACTTAATCCATCTTCTGTGATCGTAGAACAGTCCCTGGTCCATGTAAGCACTGTGTAAGTTTTTGACATTATTATTTTTTCTAATATATTTTATTGATTTTTTTACAGAGAGGAAGAGAGAGGGATAGAGAGTTAGAAACATTGATGAGAGAGAAACATCAATTAGCTGCTTCCTATACACACCCTACTGGGGATGTGCCCTAAACCAAGGTACATGCCCTTGACTGGAATCGAACCTGGGGCCTTTCAGTCCGCAGGCTGATGCTCTATCCACTGAGCCAAACCAGTTATTGACATTATTGACATTATTATTAATCCTTGTTTCTCCATAACTCACCTCATTTACCTCGGGGTTCCTTCAGGGAGTTTGTGACCATTCAGTAGATTTTCAGTTCTCCCTATTTACCCGTTGAGTAACATTTCAGTTCTGAGGGTGCATTGGAGCACCAGGGAGACGGCATGGTCTCAGTTGGCACATGGCCACGTTGGCATCCTCCAAAAGGAGTATCGTCCTGCCTGGTTCTTGGTGATCACCTCCCAGAGCTCTCTGTGGCACGGTGCTAAGTGTTGCCATCTGATGATACCGCTGTGTTCAGGCCAGTGCAGGCCCCTCCGCATGATGGGAGCCACCACATGCTGGCTGTCAGGTGGCCTCATCTCACTCAGGGCCTTTGCAAAATTTGCTCGCTTCCCATGCTATTTGGAATCTCAGAAAACTCATCAAACTTGCTTTGAGCCCTCCCTGACCCCCTGAGCCCATGCTGTCCGCAGGAGCCCTGCAGGCCTGCTGCCGCCCTGGGTTCTGGGAGAAAAGCCAAAAGAGCAGGGGCATCCTCCCATCTAACGGGCTCTATCCTGCCTGTTTCTCCCAGTTTCTCCTGCCTTGGACATCCTTGAATGAGTATCTCTAGCATCTCCTACTTGCTTCCCTCAGCACACAGATTCTTTTTTTTTTTTTTTTTTTTTTTTTTGGCAGTGAGATGGGGGAGAATAGAGGCAGCAGGTAGAGAGTGTTGCAAAAACAAACAAACAAACAAACAAAAAATTTAGTATTATTCTCCAAAACTGCTGTTGAGACCTCATATAGGACTTGTATTGTAAAATCAAGATTTAACTATTTGTTCGCCTTCTTTTTGCATTTCATACCTTAAAGGCAAGAGAGTACAGACTACCCTTGCCCCCAGTGCTGGGGGAGGAGTGAATTTGCAAAGCAAGAAACGCCAAGGGAGGAAGTCCATTAAGCACATTGATTAATACTTCAAATATTATCCTTCTACACGTGTATCGATAGGGCTTCTTTGGAGACCCTGCCTCCAAGAGCTCTCAGATAATTGCAGTTCAACATAATAAGTGAAAACCCAAAAGAGGAAGCAACTAATTCTGCCTGGAAACGGCAGGCAACGCTTCGCTGAGGAAGTGAGGCTAATTGAAAGAGGGCCCGTTGGATGCATTACTCCTCAGTTCCCGAGCCGCAGACGTTGCCAGAAAGATCACGGGCCTAAGCTGAGCGCCTGTTCTCAGGGCGCCCAGGGAGCTGGACTGGAGCTGGATTGGAGCTGGCGGGAGGACTGTTCTTCCCGTTCCCTCTGTACCTCTGACACTGAGGCGCACAGTCTGGTGGACGTGCTTCCTCATGTTTGGGGCTGCACCGGGGCTGGAGAGAAGTTTGGGGTCATCTTGTCTCCCCCAGCCCTAAATGAGCGGGGCCGGCGTCATTAGCGTGTGGGAGTGGCAGCAGCAGGAGCGGGGCTTCTGTCAGACAGGGTACATGGGGCCATTGCAGGAGGGGCAGGGTGGGGATGCAGAGGACGGGCCAAGACCTGCCCCTGTGCCTACAGCAGCCTCAAGGCCCACAGTTCCTTTCAGGGTGCACGAATTCATGCACTGGGCTCCTAGTAGTGTCATAAATTAATATACATGTAATACTGAATCTTTGGGTAAGTTCTCATTTAGAAAGTAATACACAGATTCCACTTTTTAAAAATGCAAATATTGATTGGCATGAAATTTTAGTCTAAAACAGAAGAAACAAAGTTGTTTTTTAATGTTTACTTTTTTGTGAAAGGTTACCTTTATTTTGGGATGTTTATAGGAAACTCAACTTCCAGTGTCATTCTGATTCATGAAAATTAATGAATTATGCAGTCAGAAAAAAAGTTACTTCATGTGCACCAGCCAATGTACTCCTATAATCCTCCCATAAAAGATGTTTATCAGACAGACAACTTCTTACAAAAATGCCTTCTCTGTCTCATCTCTTACTTAGCAGTTTATTCTCTGCTTCCCCAGACTGACAGGCACAGGGGAACTGAGCATCTCCATCACAGGAGCCCTGAGGATGTTTGCAAGGAGGGACTTTTGGCCTTGCACTCAGGCACGCCCTTCACCTTGGGGGAGTGCCTCCTGTCTGTCTGCTCTCTCTGAGAATCCTCCTTCCACTCCCACCTGTACAATTGCATGAACTTCATCATTGGGGCAGCTTTCCACCTCTCGTGTGGCTCATGGTTTCTGATGTCTATGGCATGGAAGACTCCATTTATACTCTATTTCTAGTCCTCCTGTTGGAGGAACTCCCCAACTTCAGTTGTAATTATCCTAAGAAGAGGATTTGGAATGATGTTACATTAGTCCTGGGAAGAAAAGATGAGTATCTGAACTACATCCAGAAAGGAAAGACATATTTGGGTGGTGAGCAGTTGGTCTCGAGATTAGTTATTGATGAGAGGGTGACTAGTCTGATTGTGGCATTTGAGAGGATTAGGATACAGTGCTGAGAAGGATGATTCTGTTATAGATGTGTCTGTATACATAAACGCAATTTACTTCAAACCATATTTGTAATTATATGCCATGCAAAACAGCCGCCATATATTGAGTGCTTATTGTGTTATTTGCGTATGTTCTAGTTGCTACTTTAGATGCCTTTATTTATCATTGTTAAGGTAAACATGAGAGGCATATTCTGCTTACCATAACTGATTGTAAAGTATAACAAACCTTATTTTTTTGTCCAGTGATGGTGGCTAGTAAACTCACTAGAATATCTTTAAATCCCCATTTCGATAAATGAGAAATAAAACAGTGATTCTAATAACAATTATAATAATAATAATAACAGCCATCCTCTATTACAAAGTTTCTGTTTTCCAAGCACTACAAATTGTTTCATATTCATCATCTCACTTAATCCCCTCAATGGCTCTTTGAACTGAGTGTTATTAGCCAGATGGTTACAGATGAAGAAATTAAATCTCAGACTGGTTTGGTAGTTTGCTCTGGATTACAGTGACTAAATATCAGAACTAGGATTTTAACCCTCTTTTTACTAGGCTCTGTTGTCCATTTAAGCTATTTTGCTTCATTTATTCTGATAAAACCCGCCTTGAGAACTACAGCCGTAAATGAATTGATGAACTATTAGTTTTCAATAAGCATCTTCTGCCCTAGCTGATTTGGCTGAGTGGATAGATGATCCTTGGTCAGGTTGTAGCTTGATCCATGGTCCTGTTCTGGACGCATGTAGGAGGCAACCAATCAATGTGTCTTTCTCACATTGATGTTTCTCTCTCTCTCTCTCTCTCTCTCTCTCTCTCTCTCTCTCTCTCTCTCTCTCATTCTCTCTCTCCTTCTCTCTCTCCTTCCCACTTTCTCTAAAAATCAATTGAAAAATATCCTTGGGTGAGGATTATTTAAAAAAAATAAGCATCTTTTTTTTTGGGGGGGGGGGGCGTTGCATACCTTTCCGAATTAATGAATAAAAATAGTCTCTCACCAATTACACTATATAATATAATTAACTATCTCTGGTTACTTGTTATTTGCCAGAAATGAATTGTTCTGATACCTAACCAACTGGCAGTAAAGCATATTTAATTAAGACTTTGGTTCCAGAGGCTTCTCATTCTGGAGAACCTTTTCTTAAAATAAATGCATAGCCTGTGATGTTAGTACAATCTTCAGAATCTTTTATTCTTTTCCCTATGAATAATTAGTCTGTCTTTGGTAGCTAATGTGAGTAGGTCTTAATAACTTTAAGTAATAAACAAGAAAAGGCTGGAGTTACAAGAGTTGGGACTGAATTTTTTTTATAAAGTATTGTGGAAAGGATTAAGTAGGATATTGCAGATTTATTCCATTTGTAAGAATGTAGTAGAAGAGAAGAAACATATAATTAATACTGTTTATAAAGTGGGAAAAAAAAGGCAACATATGTGGCAACAAGAACACATCATTTTGAGCAGGTCTTTCTAGAACAGACATCCCATATTGTGTTCCTCCTTTCCCAGCCATCACCATGGCAATCTGGTGTGCTCAGCAGCTGCTGCTGACTAAGGAGACCGTCTCTTCTGGGAGATCTCTCTCAGCCAACAAATATGGCAGTCTCAGTCGGGTCTAGAAACAAGACAGACAATGCAAAATGGACAGAATTGCAGCATCTCTTACACACACACCCCCACCCCCATTGGAGATATTTCTTCTGAATCACTCTATCTATTTCTATTTTTAACATTTTTTAAATCAGAAGGAAGTTTTTAGATGGATTTTTTCCTTCTTCAAATTATGATTCTTTCCCATATGATTGAAGTCCTTGTCATTTCTAGATGTGACAAAATGCCCACAACTGAATATGAAAACCTGTTATTAAGAATTGAAATCCATTTCAATGAAAGACATCTAATAATGCAGATCATGTTTAATTCTCTATTAAAAAAGAAAAAGAAAAAAAACATGATCCTTCATGTCATTTCATAGATGTATTCTACCATAGTTTTAAATATATAACTGTCACTGTTTGACCATAAGGGGACCATTATTCACTCATTCCAAAGTCATATTTTGAGTGTCCATCAACTTCTGGAGGCAAAGGGTTTCTCTGGTATTTGTGGAGCTTTCAGACTAATTGTAAGGGGGATAGCACAAGTAAATAAGAAGTAATGTAGAACATGCTCATGATGCCATCAGTAGCTTCAGGATGTTAGTGCAGTGGTGGCTCAGAGTGAGATGGGATATCTCCAGGATGATTGCCATTCAGAGTCAGTGAAGGAGACAGTGGACACACAGGGGCATCATGGAGAGGAAGATGTGGTACAGGCTCCCAGATTGTGGGCACTAGAGCTGTGGACTGGAAACAGCAGGGAGAAAGGGAGAGGCTGAGAATAAATGAATCTACACTCATTTGGAGGACTAGTAGGGGTGAATGATTGATGGAAATATTTGAATGTTGCATAGGGAGGCTTAATTTCTATTTAATGGTATCAGGTTAATGGCATTTCAAAGAAGAGATATGTAAGGAATATAACGTTGAAGAGGATAGTGTAACAGTGTTTTGGAAACTGAAGTGGCAGAGGGGGATTGAAGCTCAATGGTGCTGTCAATGTATGAACTGATAACATCCTACATAATAAAAGCATAATATGCAAATCGACCAAACAGCGAAATGAGCAGTCACTATGACACGCACTGATCACCTGGGGGCAGACACTCAACGTAGGCACTGCTCCATGGTGATCAGCCTCCACTGCAGGCAGGAAGTAAGGAGCAAGGGCTCCCATACTGAGAGAGCCCCAGACTGTGAGAGGGAAGTCTGACTGCCAGCTTAGGATCGATCCTGGACTGCAAGACGGAGCAGGCCAGGCTGAGGGACCACGCCCCCAATGAACAAATCTCATGTACTGGGCTTCTAGTTGTACTAAAAAATGGACTTTATCAAGCAAATCTTAAATTACTTCTATTGGATGAAATAGCAAGGTTGGTAATAAGTTGATTGGCAGGGCACATTTGGAAGGAGCCTCCATGTTCAGAAATGTATCTGTTGGGCTTGAGATCCTGGAATACTGGGAGAATAAGGACATGTGGACACTAGGGAGGAACCTGACCAGTAGTGTCATATTTGATGAGGACATCAGTTTGGTTTTAAGTATTATAGGTGAGTTGTCATTGGAAGAACCAAGTTAACATTCTATATATTCATCTGGTTTTAAAGGTAATAATCAACAGTAAGTGGGAATAAAAAGATTAGATTCATGGGAAATGATGTTTAGAATCAACTCGATTTAATAACTTCTTTAAGCTATGTGTCAGACCTTGTTCTAGACATGGGGAACACAGGATAAGCAAAGGCATGAGCTTTGCCTTTGTGGTGCAAATTATAGCAGAAGTGAGTACATAAAATTTTGAAAGCAGGATAGTTCCAAAAGGAAGGTTCATATTGTAGAAAGGGAGGAAAGGGCCTTGAATAGAGATTTGAAGTGACTACATTTGCAGGATAAGAGGAAAAAACAAGAATTCTACTAAAGAGAAATTTTAAGTAGATCCAGAGACATGGAAACATGCAACAGACTGACAAATTTAAGAGGGAAGGGGGAAAGGTGGGAAGAGATTAGCCAAAGAACTTATGTGTACATAGCACAACTCATGGGCAGACAATAATTCCATGAAAGCCTGGGAGGGAGTGGGAGCAGGTTGGAGGGGGTCAATGGAGGGGGGAAAGGGCCATCTATAATGCTTCCAACAATAAAGATAAATGGAAAAAATAGTTCTACTAAAGAGAAATTTTAATGTTATAAAGAGAACTAGATGTCAATTTTAGTATTATTTGAAACATCAAAAAATTAGACACAAATATCCATTAATAGGAGACTTTACTTTAAAATTGTGAAATATTATATAACCATTTAAAATGAAATACTTGTATGCACTTATATACATAAATGTCTAAAAATGGAACTCCCATTTGACTCAGTGATTTCCCTTCTAGGAATATATCCCAAGAAACTAGAAACACCAGTCAGAAAGGATATATGCACCCCTATGTTCATAGCAGCACAATTTACCATAGCTTAGATTTGGAAACAGCCTAAGTGCCCATCAGCTGATGAATGGATTAGAAAACTGTGGTACATCTATACAATGGAATACTACACTGCTATAAAAAGAATGAGTTCTTACCATTTGCAATAGCGTGGATGGAACTGGAGAGCTTTATGTTAAGGGAAATAAGCCAGTCAGAGAAAGATAAATATCACATGATCTCACTCACTTATGGATTATGATGAAAAACATAAACTGATGAACAAAAACAGATCCAGAGACAGAGAAACATCAATCAGACCATTAAACTTCAGATGGAAAGTAGGGGAGGATGGGAATAAGGGGGAGAAATCAGCCAAAGGACTTGTATGCATGCATATAAGCCTAATCAATGGACACAGACACCAGGGGGTTGAGGGCATAAGTAGGAGGTATGGGGGCAATGGAGGATAAAGACACATACGTAATACCTTAATCAATGAAGAAAAAAAAAGCCTATTACATATTGAGTGAAAATGGAAAGTGTAGAATGACTGATACTGATCTCCTATTTATAAAGTAAGGCAGGTATGTGTAAAAATGCACTCACACAAATATATGTTTGCATATGCATAGAAATAGGTCAGAAAGTCTATTCACCGGACAGTTGTTTGTAGTGTCATCTGAAGAATATTTTATTATAATGAATGTGTTTTTTTGCATTTGAAATTTCTTTTTTTATATGTTTATTGATTTTTTACAGAGAAGAAGGGAGAGGGAGCTGCCTGCTGCATACCCCCTTCTGGGGATGTGCCCTTGACAGGAATTGAACCTGGGACCCTTCAGTCCACAGGCTGACACTCTAGCCACTGAGCCCAACCGGTCAGGGCTGTATTTGAAATTTTTTATTGAAATAATTATATATTCACATACATTTGTAAAAAAAAAAAAAAATACAATAGTCTATTTTGAGGCTCTGATGATGCAAATGTTGGTTCTCCTGTTCTTGTCCCACAGGTCTCTGAGGTTCAGTTCTTTTCCATTTTTTATTGTTTTCTGTTTCTCTCAGTTATTCACGATGGATAAATTCAGTTGATCTCATGATTACTGATTCTATTTTCTGAAATATCCTCTCTCCTATTGACACATTCCAGTTAGGTTTTTTGTTGTTGTTCTTGTATTTTTCACTGCTATTATTTTCATCAGATACTTGCTGAAATTGAGCACTTTAAAACCTGAGTATAAGCTTCTTGGCAGTCAGGGTAAAACAGGAAACAAGAATTACACATTTTTCTCTCTGAAGAAGCAACCATGCTCAGAGACAGCAGAGAGTTTCCTAGTTTTCTAACTATAAGAGGTGGACTATAGGGGGTAGCTCTCAGGATAACAAGCAAGCAGTTTTGAATGTATTTCTGTATACCCATTGGAGGGGAATAATATAATCCAAAAGAAAATCTAAATGATTAGTTGGTTGCAAATTACAACCCCAATCACCACAGTCAACAGGGAGATTATTACAGAGGGAAATGGAAAGACAGTAATGCACTGGGGGGAGGAAAGAATTTTCAAAGAACCTCCCAGATCTGAGAGGAAGTAATTACACTATGATGGTTTAAAATATGTGGAATGGTGGCTTCTGCTGAAGCAACATCTCAAGGGTGGGGAAGACCCAATTCATCTTGATTAAGACACTTTATGGCCTACCCGTTCTTTCAGGCATGGATGTCTGCAGCTTCCTGGCCAGACTTGCAGAGGAAGAGAACTCACTGGCAAGTCAGACAGCTGAATGAAATTACTGTGGACAGTGCCCAGGGAGAGTAGAAATCATTGTTGAGAAGAATCAACCTGGGGGGTCTGAGTTTTAGCAATGGGGGGATTTAAAAAGAAATCATATTATGAGACCTAATAGGGAAAAACAATTTGTTGACTATGATTTTTCTGGGTGGCCTTCTGATGGAATAAGTGGAAAGATTTAACTGGGTAGAAGGTCATTAGGTTACAGTTTGAAATAACTGCTTGGAAACCAAGCAAGGATCCTTCTAAGAAAGTTGAGTGTAGACAACGATGTCCAAAGTTGAAGGAACCATAAAATACATGAGAATGAATGGTGCAGGGTTGGGGATTGGTGGTGTTGAGAGTACTTTCATCCAAGAGAATGGGCAAATGGGAGAATGGGGACACAGTAAAGAAAACATAAGAAATAAGAAAAGAGGGACATAGTTACTGTTCTAAGGTGGAATGAGCTGTTAAAAGTCACCTAGAAATAGTACATTATTGGAACTATTGCTGTCAATAAATATGGTCAGGTAAAAGGATTAACTTTAAAATGCCAAATCTATAAATAAAGAAATTGTGGAGTAGGAACAGGCTTTAGTAAGGAATATGAGAATACAGATCTCTCAAGGAGAAGCAAGGTAGAAAATATGGAGAGATAATAGACTTAGAATTGTGAAAGGCATCTCTCCCTCTGCTATTAAAAGGAAAGATGAGAATGTGAATATGTAGATGGCATGAAACCCTGATCTGCATAAATTAGAAATTTATTTTTCTATAACTTAATTTCTCTGCAGTGGACCATTTCAGTATGGTGCTAGAAAGTTCAGGCAGTTCAAGTTTCTCTGTCTTCCATTTTCCTGGTCCCCATTCCTTATAGGCTGCTGCTGAGGGATCCCTGGCTTCTGTCTACCAGCTGCTCTGGGATTCTTCCATGACATTCACAGAAATTATGGTTCCACTTTTATTCCTACCACATCTCGGGAATCTTTTACAGATTTCCTCAGTTCTGTCTGCCTAGGTACATACAATCAGATGTTTACTCTCTGAAGTCCTGATTTTTACCCCAGGCTTCTAACCCGGAAGCAAGAGTGCATGGCCTCTGGGATTCTCAGAGCTCTGTTCTCACCTCTCCTTTGTCAGTCCTTCATGTTTCTTATCTAGAGGTGGAATAGTGACACAGGGTAGGAGGGGGTATGCTACAGTCTCCTGGCATTTTTCTTAAATACTTGTACCTGTCTGAAATCCTCACCATTTCTACAACTGTTTTTGCTTCTGTAATCAAATAAGAATACTTCCCCTCTTTTGGAGGGGCTTTCTTTCCCATACCTTCCCTAAAGCAATGAATATGAAATATCTTAGCAACTTGAATGAGTTAGAGTGAGAGGAGAGGGTGGAACAAATTGGTTATTTTTCTAAAATATTAAAATACCATAAATATCAAAGATAAAAAGGATGAGAGAAAGAGTGGACAGTCTTAGTCTTGGTCAACTGTAAGTAAATGATTGTGGGGAAGGCTAGTAGAGTTCAAGAAAGAGAGGCACTGATGGGGGTGGGAAGGGAAGTTGAGAAGTTGGTGGTTAATAAGACTATTGGCTAAAGTCTACTTGAAGCCCCATTTAGAGGCAGAAGCGGTGCACATGGAGGAAAACCAAAACTACTGCTATGTTAGGCATGTACAGGAGACTGACAAGTTTGTGACCCCAGAAAGGATAGTGGAGAACTAAATGATCATAACAGCTAACCCAGGGGGTAAAAGAAGTCTTATGTTTTTGAGTAAGGAACAAATCCCTGCTTTTGGAAGGAAAGCAGAACTTCATAATGAGGAAGTAAGATGCAGGTTAGCAGAGTATTATAAAGATAAAGAAGTTAGAAACCATGACATTGGAGGGATCAAAATTTTATATTACTTTTTCATGTTCTTATTGTCATCTCTTATCTAATGGGTTTTAACCACCCATAATGAGAACCTAAGGAATGTTTATACTTGATGGTCTAGAAATTAAAACATGGCCTGTAGGTACCAACTCTTTTTATTATTATATGTTGAAAGAAAAAAGTCAAAAGCTGTATGGAAGAAAGAATATGACTTTGGAGAGATAAGATATAATTTCAAATGCAGACTTGAATTCTTCTGTGTGATCTTGGATAAACAAATAATTTATTTGTATGACCCTTGGTTGAGAGGCTGAAGTAATATTAGGATCGGGTGCCTGACATGGTATCTTAAACAGAGTAGGAGACCTATAAATATAATTAATTTTTCTGACATCTTTATTTGTTCAACAGATATTTTAAAGCAGCTCATTTTCTGCCCTAGATAATGTATTAGTCAGTATGAGCCATATTGTCTTGCTATAATGAAGACCCCCCCCCCCCCCCGCTCACCTGCCAAAAAAAAAAAAAAAAAAAAGATCTCAGTTGCTTAAACACAACAAGTTTACTTCTCTCACTAACTCAAAGCCTGCTGCATGTTTAGAGAGTTTTATGGGGCAACTGTCCTCTATGTAGCCATCCAGACTGCCTCACTCTCTGAAACTAACCATGTTAGGCTAAAACAAGGCTTCTGTAAAGATCGCTGCAGCAGAGAAAGCTATGCAGAACTGCTCTAAGAAGTTTGTTTTCACCTAGAAGTGACACACCTCAATGGGCTTGCAACCCATTTGTCAGAACTGGTCCTGTGGCCTCCTCTCCTTCAAGGGGATGAACATGTAATCCTCTTCTTGCTGAGAATGAGCAAAGAACCAGGTATTGATGAACACAAGTAGTGTCAGCCACTACATGGCAAGCCACTGGGTACTTAGTAATGAACAAAACAGACATCATTTATCTTTCCCTCATGGAACTCTCAGTGCACTGACATGCTGCTAGGAAGGCTACAGCACCTGTGTGGAGCCAGGTTTCTGCCCAGGCAATGCAAGGGACTCCATCAAAGAGATTGCATTCAATGAGTGTAAAGTTGGGTGGGAAAATAGGAATGGGGAACCGTTGAATATAAGTGACGAGTATGGAGAACTTAGCAATCCTCAATAAATATTTACTCAATGAATGTTAAGTGAGGACTAGGAAGAAATTTAGCTCTAAAAAACTAAATGGGAAAGTAACAGAGAGAGAACAGATATAGGAGAAAAAACACATGGAAACAGTTTATGCTTTTCAAATGTTCTGAATAATATTTGGGAATAAAAGCTGTTCTTGCTGTATCTGCTGCTTCCAGTATGCCTGAAATATTTCCATGCTGGTCTCCGCTGCCATAGTTGGGCTGAGGAAGAATGAGTCCCAGCCAGACTGTTTCATTCTTACTACTCAGGAATGTAGGGATTGTTGGGAAGCTTGGACCCTGACTCACCTTCCAGAATATTTTATGATAAATCTGGTTTGCTCCATGGGCAGCTGTCATGTAGAAGGGTCACAGGAAATGAGGAATTATGCTACTGTAAACACTGAAAATGTTAACAGAGCTAAGCACAAATCCTGGGAGTACCATTTTATGGCAGAATGTTAGAGGTGGTTCCTTAAAATATTAAAATGATTTATATTTTTTAAAGTTTGTTAAAAATGATAGAAAGCATGTAAAAAAAGAAAAAGAAACATGTATAATGCAGTGCCTAGAGATAAACCATGTTAATATTTTAGTACAGTTATTCTAAACTTTTTTCTAGGCACATACATTCATCCTATAAAACAGAGCCTATAGCAAATGCTCTGTCACTTCACTTTTACTTAACAGCCTTATCATCTCATTGGGTTGTTTAGAGATGGCCACAATTATAAACAATGCTGTTATGAAAGTGCTCTGGCTGAATTTCTGTGCACCTCTTTAATTATTTCATAGGGTAGTTTTTCTGAACTGGAACCACTGGGGCAAAAATTATATAGATTTTAAGACTTAATTATGTACATTATCGAATTGCCTTCTAAACTATTATTTCCATTTACATTCCTACCAGCAATGGATGAGAGCAGAAGAGTGTTTAGGGAGCCCATATGTCTCCAAGTAATTGAATATATTGTGATTGTGTGTTTAATCTTGACAGCTATTGACAGACAGGGTCACTCATCTTATGTTTAATGCTTTATGCTAAAATCATGGGAGTTTCACATTAAACTTCTTAAAAAGGTCATTAAGACTGACATATATCCTGCTGGATGGGTTCATTAATGTCTCAGGAGCTGGTAAGATCCATGGATGGCCCATTGGGTAACTAGAATGAGTTCCTTTCTGGACAAAAAAATCTGAGTTCCACCACTGCTATGTCCATGCCTGGGTGTATGGATGTGGCTAAATATCTGTGTGCATCTTTAATGGTTGCCTAAATATTAGGCAATTCCCCACTTTCTAAAGAGAAAATCCAGAAAAACTTTCAGCTAAATTGACTGTGTGTCATGTGTCTACCTATGTAATCTAATTTATACATAATACTTCAAAGCATAAAGTATGTAGCATATTTTTAGAAGTATTGCTCTTTTCCCACCCTTATAGTTCATCAAGCCATTTTAGTCCAATACCACCTCCAATGGCTTCTTGACCTCAGAAAAGTGCCACCTTTTCAGGCAGCGGGCACGCCCCCATCCACTCAGCTGGAATTCAGTTTGAATGGTGTGAGGTGCAAGACCTGTGAAACTGTATGATGCCAGCCCTGGAAATCTCCTGCACTATAAACACATGCTTACTATTCATGTATGGGGCTATACTTGCTGAAATTGAGCACTTTAAAACCTGAGTTAACCACTATTATTTAGAAATTTGAATGTTGACATTGTCGGTATCACCTCTCCTCCCCCTTTTGCCTGCTTCCACCAATTACTTGTTTTTGACAGTATCCAACTCTTTGAATTGTTAGGTTATGTCCCCACAAATAATCCCTAACCTAGCACTGTATCAATTCCTTTGCTTCCTTTTCCGCCAGTAATCCACTGCTCATCCAGAATGCTCATCAGTGGACATGTTTTCAGGTTAATGCAGCTTCCCTAAACAGAGCTGGGTTCAAAATAAAGTAATTGAAAGAGCGCCTGGTATTATGAGAAACTTTATAAGAACTTTAGTGTAACGTTTTTATAGTGTGTTGTTTTTTTTTCCTCAGGGATAATTTTGGGTAAAAAAAAAAATCTCACCTTACATTCATTCTTATAGTTTAATCAAAAAAGGAGGAGATTCATATAAATCTCTTTTGCATTCTTATGCAAAGTGACTATTGAATATGAAAGCTTTTATCCACCAATAAAAATTATCTTAAAAATACAGTAGGATTGTGATGCATTTATCTCTTATAAAAACACTGGAAATGTAGATTTATAAAGCCTGCCGCTTTGAAAGCACATTGGAATCTTTTAAGAACTACAGCTTCTTCCCAATTAAACCTCTTCCCAACCCCAAACCACATCTACATTTTCTTTAATACAAAACAAACAAATAAAACACCAGCAGGAAATATTTAGGATAGTTTCTCTCTTGGGAATCCACAGCCAAAATTTTTGGAACTCAAAATAAGAAATTTAGAGAAACTGAGTGGCTAAATTCCCTATAGTGTTTCTTCCTTTTTAAGATATATTATGTTGTATTGTTTCCATTCTTTTCATATAAGTATTTACAAAAGAATCAAGCTGAGGAGAGAGACAAGATGGCAGCCGAACAGACGGACTTGTTCTGACCCTGGTCCCAGAACAGATAGATGCAACATCTGAGTCGCTCTGGGAATATTGATTGGCAGCTAAGGGTTAGCAGAACTCTAAACGAAGGTAAGGAAGGGTCCGCTGGACAGGATTTCCTGACCAAGCAGCCAGCACTGCAGCTGCCGAGACCTCTCCCAGAGCTATAGGCTCAGAGGGAAGGCTGCGCCATCTTACCAGGAAAAGAGGATCTTCTCTGAGGCTTGGAAAACCCACAGCAGAGGAGACCATTGAGCAGCTGTGACGCCCCAATCGGTGCAAACACGTGGATTCAAGGGAGTTCTTCAATCACCCACAGAAAGGAGAATACCACATAACCAGACATCCTGAAAAGAAACACCATGGGGAGACAAAGAAATAGCCCGCACATGAAAGAAAGCAGGCATCACCAGAAAAGGAAGTAAACGAGTTAGAGGCAAGCAACTTACCAGAGCAAGAATACAAAAGAATCAAGCTAAAAGAACACATTACAGATTAAGTGGCAGCTATTTGATTGATATGGGTGGAGGTAACATGTGGCATATTCTTTACTCTCAAAAGGTTTGGGGTCGTTTTTCTTGCCGACAGCAGTAGTGTGTGTATATGAGAACTATCCCAAAACTTCCCTATGGTATGTGCATGTAACCAGCATCATCTTAAAAAGACATGAGCACTTTGCCACTACATTCTTTATTATATGCAGTAAGTCAAACTGAGCAACATAAAGCTTAAAATAACTTGTTACTGAATTCTAATCCTATAAGAATCTACAATTGCATGAGATTAGAAATGCCATTTTTAAATGTTATTCAGAAGATGCATTTGTTTTAATTCTTGAGACTGAAAATATTGACTGAATTGTGAATTAACATATTTAGGTTTGCAGATGTCATTTTTCATGAGATTTCTTAAATGATGTAATTTTCATATTTTATATCTCAGTTTGATCAATTTACAGATTTATTTTTACATAATTAGTTGGTAAATGAGAAATTCAATTGCTGATACATAACTATTTCTCTGTGATATAGAAAATAAGTTAAAATTCTGCATTATAAATAAAAAAGCAAATATTTTGGAGACATCTGGTCCACATCTGTGTGAAATAAGATAATTTAAAACAGTGTAATTAAATGCAAGAAATACTAGAATATTCACACCTTAGAATGTAAAAAATAACTCACTCCATTTGAATATGATTTCTTAAATTGGTGATTTTTTTATTTTTTATTTTAATGTCCTTTAGCCTCTCATTCTGTCATTACAAAGAAGACTGACAAGCTAAACAAACAAAAATAATCCATGTTTTTTAAAGCCTGTATGGAATGAAAAAATTATATGTCGACTCACCTCCACTCCTAAGTTAGTATCAGTGGATTTATACTCAGGCCAACCCCTTTTGATGTATTTCTAATTCTCCATTCAGTTATTTGAAATAGAGATTGGTGAGAAAGTCGGTAGTCTCACTTCCTTAATCGGTATTCTTTGTGGGCACCAACTGCTCAATGACTGTGAGGGGAAAGTATTCACACTCATGGAAATGGCAAGCATCCTGGGTACATCCTCATGGTCAGCAAAGAGCCATCCTTTGAAGATTGGTCTTTTCTCCTGTTAAAACCTGTGTGAAGTAGAAAATTATCCATTTTAGGGGAGAGGAAACTATACTAGCCTTTCTATAATCTAACCCAAAAAATGTGAAAAACATAATAGACTTTTCCTTTAATAAAAGGCTGCAGACCTTTAAGATTCAATAGGACTGGCTGTTGATACATGGTAAATAATATTTATGAAAAAAATTCAGTGTTGTTGCAACAATATAAGGTGATAGGGGGAAATCTCTGCTTGGGTGCCACAGGCTCTCCTGACAATGGACCATGAAAGGAACTGATACTGTGAGACGTGAAAATGCTTTTCCTAACACAGACCCTAAGGTATCGCAAGTGATGTTTTGTGTGTTTATTTCCAGGGAGCACGATAAAGACCCAGAGAGTTTTTTTAAGGTATTAATGCATCTGAAGGACTTAGGACTCAATTTCCACGTATCCGTCCTCGGAGAAACATTCACGGATGTTCCAGGTACCTATGTTTGAATTTTCTTGTGTGTATTTTTATAGATGGCATACACGCTACAGCTTACCTATTAACTTCCATGTTTCCCTTTGTTAGAATAATCAAGATGAGCACTGTTAACCAAAAGATTATACAATGGCATTAAAGAGGGATTCAATTAAAAAAATACTTAAGTAAGCATTCTTTGACTTAAGTCGAGAACATGAAGTCACCTCTTTTATCAGATATAGTTTATACAATGCAGCTAGATGTAAGTACAATATATTGCTCTAGGCATCTTCACACTTAAGGAAAGTGGAAATTTGTAATTGGATATACAACCTCTCACCTCTGGGATCATTGGCTTGAATCCTACTCACGTGGTGATGGCTGAAATGCATTACCATCTGTTAGGTGGCCTATGTAAAACATTTTGGCATCAAATGTGTAATATAGGGTAGGTCATAGCCTATATTATTGTTTTCACTGATCTATACTTATTTATTGTACTTGAGAAAATTAGCAAAAATCCCAAGCACTTTAAGTATTTGTGTTTTTTAAGCTTTGGATGTTCAGCATTTTTTTTTAATATATTTTATTGATTTTGTATAGAGAGGAAGGGAGAGAGATAGAGAGTTAGAAACATCAATGAGAGAGAGTCATCGATCAGCTGCCTCTTGCACACCCGCTACTGGGGATGTGCCCGCAACCAAGGTGCATGCCCTTGACTGGACTAGAACCCAGGTCCCTTCAGTCCCCAAGCCGACGCTCTATCCATTGAGCCAAACTGGTCTTGGCAGGATGTTCAGCATTTTTAAACTCCAAATAGACAGATAACAAATTTCAGAAATGACCTTTACTATGGAGTGTTATGACTCTTAAGGACCACGTAAGGTTTATCCTCAGTGGAACTTCTCGGTTCTGGTTCAATTGTAAGAACTACACCCAGCCTGTGTCTCCCTGGCCTTCTCTGATATGGCTCATCTTATGCCCCCTGGGCTTGTGGAGACCAACCTTTCTTCTGTTCCTCTAAGGCCCTGGCTTCCTTAGACCTGTGGGCATTTGGCTGTCTGTTTCTCTTTTATCCTTTTGCTCTTAGCTCAGGGGTATTTTCTTTTAATGTGAAGCTTTATCATGGTCTCATGGCACTATACTTCTACTTCATGGTGCTTACCTCAGTTTCTAATCTTACAATTATGTGTAAATGTTTATCTCATCCCCCTCTCCCCTCCACACACATACAGGCACATATACAAACTAGAATCTAGGTGCTTCAAGGTCCAGGATTATGTCTATTTTGTTCTTTGCTATATCAAACCAAGTGTAGTATCTGGCATAGCTCTGGAACTCAATGAATATTTGTTGGGTAAAAATAATGTAAACTCCCTGCCTTCAAGCAATTTGTTTTTGTTGAAGAAGGAAAACTTGTGCATAGTACAAGAAATAGAGAGTTAAATGCAAAATTATATTACTAGAGGCCCAATGTATGAAATTCATGCATGAGTAGTCCTTCCTTACCCTGGCTGCCAGCACTGGCTTCCCTCTGGGCACCCGGGACCCGGGCTTCCCTCAAAGCCCTGGCTTCATCCAGAAGGTAATCTGGAAGGATGTCCAGTCTAATTAGCATATTATGCTTTTATTATTATAGGCATGTTAGTACTGACATACTTGGTTTAGAGTGAGATGTTAATTGAATAGCCAAGGGATTAGGATATTCTAAAAGTGGAAACAATCTGGGCAAAGTATATAGAAGCAAACATTTTAGATACTGTATTTAAATGAGAGAATAATTTTAGTGATTAGTGCTGTGAGGTCACTAATCTAAGTAGAACAGGCGATTCAGCAAACAGACCTGAATAAATAAGTATTATGCTAAGCGAAATAAGCCAATCAGAGAAAAACAAGTATCACATCATCACACTCATATGTGGAATCTAATGGACAAAATAAACCGATGGACAAAATAGATCCAGAAAAAAAAAAAAAAAAAGATACAGAGTCATAGAAGCATAGAACAGACTGCAGAATCTCAGAGGGAAGGTGGTGAGTGTGAGTGGGAAGAGATCAACCAGAAAACTTATATGCATATATGTATAATCCCTGGACATAGACAATAGGATGGTGAGGGCCTGGGGTGAGAGGGGCGAACTAGAAGAGATCAGTGGGGTGGTGGGAGGAGAATGGGACATATATAATACTTTCAACAATAAAGATTTATATAAGACTTAAGAAAAAAAATAAGTAATGTGTACCTTACATAGGTAGGGTAGGGCCTATGTAGGGAGGATCTTAATAACCCAAGTAGATTGGGTAAAGGTAAAAAGTAAGGAGCCTGGATCTTGAATGGGGAAGAAGTATGTTGGAACTTGTGTTTTAGGAAAGTCTGTCTTGCAGTGCCATACAGACAGAATCACAGTAAGACTCACCAATAGTCATTCACGTGTGATTCTGCGAGGCAGTGGCTGATGGATTAGTGAGCCCGCTGTATGAGAAAGACATGCAAGGAAAATACAGAAAATAATTTGGTGGATGTGTGGCTGTAAAGAGAGAAGGAAGAAACAATCAGCCCATTGGCAGCATGGCTGCGTTCAGTTTTATTTGTGTCAGTTTTGAGGGGTTTGTGCGTGGACGGAGGAAGGAGGCTGGAGGAGGTTCCTGTGCTGAAGGCTCCTGGGCCATTTCTGTGGAGTGTTTTTAGGCCCCCACACAAACAAGGCTAGGATTTTACTCAAAGGGCTGCGTTCTTGGCCTCACTGTCTCCCCTGGCACATTAGCGTTGAGTTATTTGGAGCAGTACGAAGGATTGAAAGTGAGGTGGGGAGCGGTGAAGGGCCCAAGTACTGAGTGCTTAGTAGTTACAGGCCGGTCTTATTTCTCACCTCGGCTTCCCTCCAACACTTTTTTACAGAGCACTGTGGAAGGGGGATCCCATGGTGAGCAGGACAGAGTCTCCACCTTCAGAGACCTCTGCCTTGGGGAGACACACATGGAACTAAAAGGGTCCCAGGATGCTGTGAAAGAATGAAAGAAGCAGGGGTAGCCCACAGACAGAGCATCATACAGTCTATGTACTTGCTTCTGTTCCTCCCAGTCTCACGGGGCTCCTTTTGGCCTTAGCTTCTGGTCCAACTCTGTCATTTAAAATAGAAACGGGCTCTCTCTGTGGCTACAGCACTTCACCTTGCCACAAGGGAGGAGCCCGGTGTGTGGATGGATGAGCCTGAGAGCTTTCCAGGTTGTGCTCCTAGGCCACCTTGCCCGGCTTCACTCCAGACGTGTCCTGACAGTCCACTGGGTGTAACTTCAGCCGTTCCTGTCACCATTCTGGTTTATTCAACAAGCCCTGTATTCCAGGCATTGTTCTAAGCATTGTTCTCCATTATTTTCTCAGGTGGGGAAACTGAGGCTTAAAGGAATTAAGTAGGATCACACGTTAACCACTATTTTCTGCTACCCTTCCATGTTCTTGTTTTCTGACCCCACATTTTCTGCAAGTGTTAACATTTTTTCCCCCAACTCACCATCCAGCACCCCACAGAAAGTGTTGCCTGGCCGGCACGCACTTCTGTGCCTGGTGCCCCATCAGCTTATCTAAAAGGCATATCATAAAGCCATTTCCATACTGTTTAACATCAGCCAGAAGAATAACTTTCAATGTTGTCAACCTTGAGAAGGAAGTGGTTCTCTTGTAAAAAGTTGCAGTCATGATTATTATGCTATTAATTACTACTATTTATTGAAAGTTGTTTCTTACTTGGCCTTTGCAGTTTAGTTTTGTGTAATGCTTATGACAGCCCCATTGGAGGAGGTATCATTGCCCCTTGGTTAGGTAGAGAAACAGAGACTCTGAAAGTTATCATTAATTGCATAGCCTGTGAGTCAAACTTTTCTTTTTCACATACAAGCATACATATATTGAAAAACCAAGAATATACACTGAGTGGCCAGATCGTGATCTCTGAATGCATAATAATCTGGTCACTCAGTGTGTGTGTGTATAGATAGATATAGATATAGATATAGATATAGATGATAGATGATAGATGATAGATATAGATATAGATATAGATATAGATTAGATATAGATATAGATATAGATTAAGATTAGAGGCTTGGTGCATGAATTCGTTCATGGGTGGGGTCCAGCCAGCCTGGCCAGGTGGAGGAGACATGGGTGGTTGGCCGGCCTGCCTGCTGGTTGAGGGGACAATTTGTATATTAGCCTTTTATTATATAGGATATACACTGAGTGGCCAGATTATATGCCTTCAGAGATCATAATAATCTGGCCACTCAATGTATATGACTGCAAGAGCATTAGTTACTTTTTTTCTTGAGATGTGATTTACATATCACATCGTATATGTTTAAGATGTACAAGGTGTTTAATATGATCTATCGCTATATGAGTGATTAACACCGTAGCTTCAGGTCAGACCTTTATCACATCATTTCTGTTTTGTGGTGAGAACATTAAAGATCTAGTCTTTTAGAAATTTTTCAATATTTAATACAGTGTTGTTGACCATAATCACCATTAGGTCTCCAGAATGTATTCTTCTAGTTGCAAGTTTGTGCATTAATGACTCTTTATCCAACTTCCTTCCTCTTGGCTCTCCACAGAGCTCTTAGGGAGAGCTGGCGCATGTCTGAGTGGTGTCATCAGTGCCAGTGAGCTGGTCTGCCCTTTGTGATTAATTTGTTTTGAAAATGGTAAAACTATAATAGAGCAACTCTGCAGTCTCCATACAGATTATTTTAAAGTATGCCTTAAGTATTTTTAAAGTATGTCATAAGGTCTTTATAATCCTTTTTCTGAAAAGTGAGATCGATTCAGAATATTGATTTGAGTTTCTAGCTACATAGAGTTTCTAGCTCTTTGATGTCATTCTTTCTTTTGACAAAAGAGGAGAGACATCTAGGACAGTGACTGCTCCAAGTTCGCACAGCTGGGACATGTGTAGGCCTGGCAGCAAGGGACGGTAAGGTTAGGAGAGTACCTGCAGTGGTCTCTGCATCCCAACTCCTTCCTGTGTGTGTTCAACAAATGCTGTTTAAAACATCCACTTTGTGCCAAGCACTGGACTAGACATTTAAGATGAAATGGTGAATAAAGCTGCCATGTTGTAGTCCCACTCCGTGCTTCACTCATCACTTCCTAGAATGTTCTTTTAAAACATTAGAACTGACACTTCTTGAACACTTAACATATGGCAAGTACTGATCTCAGCCCTTTATGTGTTGTGTTATTCACTCTTTACCACAGCCTGTGCAGTAGGCATTTACTGCGATTACCATTTTACAGCGGCGGACACAAGGCACAGGGACGTTGAGTCACTTGTAAAATCACCCGTGCATCCAGTTATGAAGGCACAATTCAAACCTCATTGGTCCACCTCCAGTTTCATTGCTCAGCCTATACTCTGAGTGGAAGTCTACAAAATCATCCATGTTTTACAAGTAAGAAAGGAGGTGGTAAAGGTGGGAAATTCCTGGCCAAGCATATGAAATCATTTCCAATCAAAAGTAACACACACACACACACACACACACACAAAAACACACACACAACTTCATTTCCTTTTTAGATGTTTAGTAAACACCCTTTTTTGCCTAAAACCATCACAAAAAAGGTGTTAATAATAGTATGAAGTGGAACATTATCCCAAATAATACTTGGCATATATTTACTGTTCAATAAATATTATTAAAATGAATGAAAGAATGAGATTTGGTGTAATAGAATAATATAATTTGCATACCATATCAGGTATGTAGAAACCTACATTGAAACCATTTCCAAATTACTAGACCATTAATGAATGAAAATAGAGAACCCTAAAACTCAAGGAAGTTCTAATCTAAGTGGTTTATATTGAATTTCCTATTTTAACATAGGTGACTTTGATTTAACATAAATCTATTTTTCAATCTTTTTATCATCTGTCAGGTCTTACATCTGTCAGAATTAGCTGAATTATGCTAAGCTAACAGATAATGTTCAAGTCTCAGGGGCTTAAAACACGTGAGATTTATTTCCTATTCATGCTATATATTTATTGCAGGTGAGCAGCAATGTTCTCCTGTTGCAGTCACTCAGGGACCCAGGCCTTCAGAGAGGCCACTCCTCAGACATTGCCAGCTACCATGGCAGGTGGAGGAGAAAGCTCAGAGGTTCTCCTGTGATGGATTTGGTGCTCTGGCCTCAAAGTAACATCGGACTCCCATCAGCTCATTGGTGCAAACTTTTTGCACTGCCCAACCATAAGAGGGAGCAGGGAATTTGGTCCTGCTTTGAGCCCCAAATTGGACAGTAGAACTCTTTGATCAGTTGCACTATGACCATAATAGCTCTTTAACATGCATCATAATCTGTGGCTCGTTAGAGAGAAAAACAAGCTCATCAGAGAAGTCTGCCTTCGTCTGGAGGAGCCTATCCCGGATGAGTTAAAACTCTTAATGCATATTAATGTGTGGCCCGGAGTCTTCTTGCTGGAGACAACCTCGCCGGTGTCTGAAGACACTTCTAGCAGCCCAGTCCCATTAGGCAGAGCAGATGTGAAGTCCAGTGGGTCCCTGTGGGAATGGAGTCAATTATCTCTTACTGGTGGTGTGGCATTTAGGACAGCTTGTGGTGTCAATCAGGAGTGGTTCTGCCCTCCACCTCAAGGGACATTTGACAAGATCCAGAGATGTTTTCGTTGTTACCACTGTTGGGAGAGGATGTTACTGGCATCTAGTTGGTAGAGGCCAGGGATGTTGCTCCACATCCTACCATGCACAAGAAGGGCCCCCACAACAAAGAGTGATCAGACCTAACATGCCCGTGGTGCCAGGATTGAGAAACTCGGATTTACAGGAATTGAAGTCAGAAGACCAGGTTTGGAACTGGGTCCTGTATCCCTCAAGGTCAACCTCAGTTGATCCATCTGTGCAATGCAAAGGAGGAGGTAGAAAGAGAGAATAATAAAACTACCTGCCCTGTCCACCTTAGTGAGTTAGTGAAGATTATGCACAATTAGATAATTTGGGGAAAAGTACTTTCTAAAATACTAGTATGCAGATTTTACTGTAAGACTCATGTTCTTCCTCACAGTTTGTATGTAAACTGAGTCTTGAACCCATCTTGGATCCAAAGAAGACATTGAGGATGCTAAACCTTAAAAGTTCATTCTCGCCATTATTTTAATTACTTTAAATCCAGAAAATGGAAAGGTCATTCTGCTCCAAGGAGAATCCCTCAGACTCCAGGCTCCAAATGAGACAAAGCCAAGAAGCTCCTCAATGCAAATATTTTCCTTTGGGCCAGTTCTCATGACAAGGTCACATTGTTAGCCTTTGAGATGAAAAAAAAAAAAAAAAAAAAAAAAAAAAAGAGCAAATGCTTAAGATATCAAATCAATGGAATGTGTTTGTATACTTAATAATTTCCCACAAATGATCATTCTAAACAAATATTTTTTCTTCTGTGAAGAGCCAAAACCTTACATCAGGGTTCTTCTTCCCTCCTGGAGACACAGGAGGAGCCTCAGCCTCAGGCCTGAAGGCTGGGGTGGGAAGGTTGCAAGGAAAGTAAAAGCCTGGACTCAGTCCTGGCAGACAGAAGTCCTTCTGGTTCACCTTTAGCATGAGGTTAAGAACAGTATGTGGAAGGCTTCTGGTTAGTATCTGGCATGACAATGGTTGTTACTGTGAACTTGGCCATAGTCCTGATCCTTAGCTCTGGAGTCAAATGGTGGGTAATTATATAACGTTTTCCTCCCTTCCATCTCCCTTTTCACTCAGTTCCCAGCTACAGTCTCAATTGCAAGCAGGGCAACTGCCCTCAGGGGGACATGATAGGAAGGCCCTAGGAACCCCAATAACATACAAAGATACAAAAGTTTGCTACAAGGGGAGCCCAGCAGAAGGAAAGCCATTAATATGTTGGTCGATATTGAATTGTAAGATGAAATAAATGTTCCAGTAAAATTGAATAAACATATTCACTATAAACCATACAATTCCCCCAAACCAATTCATTTTTCTTTTCTTTTTTTTTTTTTTCTTCCCACTATCTACTCATCCTCCTAACAGAAGTATTTAGAGTTCCAATTGTGGTCCTGTCTGGGAAGTAAAAAAAAAAAAAAAATTAATGTTTTTATAATTACATTTCATTATATCATAACCTTGTCGATTTTGTAACATTTTCAAATAATTTTGAATACTTTATTTCATAACCCTTACAGCAATCTGGTGACTAGATAAAGAAGCATTAGTTCCCACAATTGACAGCTAAAGAAATGATTTGTATTGGCTCCATTTAAATAGCCTGGATCTGAGACATGTGCTCAGTAGACAAAGCCACCTTCACATTGTTCTTAGAAATAGGCATGTGGTTACTTTCCCAAGAATATGATGGGGGAAGTCAGTTTCCCAAGAATCTGATTAAAAACTTAAGTCTCTGTCTCCCAGTCCTTTGCTGACAAAATGAAAATATGGGAAAGTAAGGAAGATTCAAATACATGTGGACAGATATGTTCCTGACAGGGAAAAACAAACACCGTGATAGGAATGATGATATCACAAGATAATTTATGAATTTAACAAGAGTCTAGTTAAGATACCAGAATATTAACTTTATATATGTGCACACAGTAGTCCCAAATAAATAAATAAATGGGCAGAGGGTCAAAGAAATCAGTTTACAAAGGAATAATGATGAAAAACCCTCCCTACCAGATTTATAACGTGTGTGAAGTGATAACTTGAAAAAGGTACTTTACAGATTCAGAAATATGAAAGCAGAAAAATGAGCTAAAATAGGGAATTCAAACTTGTATAGAAATTTAATATCCAACAAACTTAGGGTTACAGCATTTAACACACTTACTTCAGATCTAAAAAAAAATGTATTTTAGTTTAAACAAGACATTGAGTAAAATGAATAACTTCTTATGTTAAATACCTTGCCCCAAATCACGTACATAGAGATGATTCTACCTGAAGAAGTAAATATCAAATCAAATTCTAGGGAGGGGGGGAAATCTTTAATATGTCTAGTAATTAAAGAAGTGTACATACAAAGCATTTATGGACAAGCAGTTGCATTGTCCAAAGCAATAAAAGGAAAGGCATAGGCTAACCAAGGCTGGCCAACCTACGGGGAGACGTGTGTGTGGTTGTGGCAATGGAAATTGTTACTTCTGAGCCATTTGGGTTACCGTACCTTCTCTTTGACTCAGTAACTTTACATCAGAGAATGGACCCAATGGAAATAATCCCTGTGACTTGTGGTTTCGGTTGCCTCCTTCCCAGTCATTGCTTCTATCTCCTGGGACCTTGAGTCCTACAAGGGATTGAGACTGGGCTCCAGGCCTTTGGACACTGTGACATTCATTTCACCCTGTACTGTTAGCAGTCTCCTTTGTAAAGCCGGACCACCCAAAAAGAGAACCAAACAGCATGACAGTGCAAATAGGAATGTGTCTCAGGGATTCCCGCAGGATGAACTTAAACTTCTTTTGTAGAAAATGAGGTTCTCCAACCCCCACCCCAACCTAATCCCTCATGAATTCCAGTTTTCTCTGCCATTTGCTGAATATGCCTGTGCATTTACCTGTCTTCTATTATTTGTGGTTTAAATTCTTCTGTCCCTCTTCACACAGCCACGGGTGTACCCTTTCTCCTTCCGGGAAAATCCCAGCTCCATCTGTGTTTGTCCGGTCCCTGCCCTCCCTTTCCTTCTTCATGGCTCCCAGCACCCAGATCCATCCCTCCATTAAAAAGCATATATCACTCTGCACTGTGGCCAGCTGTCACTCGGCTGCCATAAGGGACTCTGGTGTAACTGAGCGGTGTAACTGACTCTGAGCTTGTGGGTGAAGAGAACGGCTTCTGAAACAGGCACAACGCACAGCAGGAGTCAGCCAGACTCCCAGTGAGCAGGACAAGCTGCCCTGGGCCCGAGACCTCTGACTATTCTGCACACGGCCCACTCAATTCTGAGAAGCTCTCTTTCCCTTTCTCGGAAAGGCTTATAACTCCCTTTACTCACGATGCTCAGGATACTCACCCGACACAGTAACTGGCAACCGCTGACTCCCAGGGCTCCGTGTGTCCTGGAGAACCGCTCTTCTTTCCACGATCACTCCCAGACGGGCCTTCCCCAGGCAGGACTGCGCCGGGGGCCTGCTCGAACTTCCTCCCGCAGCTTCTGTAAGTGGGACATTTATCTTTTATACTGGAATCGAAAAACTCAGAGCAACTCTCAAGGCAAGATCATTTCTCCATCCTACCGGGAGAAGACCATGAAGATAATAAGTTCTGGAATACAACTCCCAAAACATCTCGCAAGAAATTGTTCTCAGAAGTTATAACGATGAGAACATTACTGAGGAAAAATGCTCTTTCATTTTCATAAACTGTCCTGGAAGTTTATGGGAAATGTGCACTTGGGAATGACACAGGGAAACAGATAAATTAATTAAATAATGAATGAGGAAAAGGTCAAGACATTGATAAGCCAATAGGAAATTAGAAACAGACCCTAATTTTAAAAGCCCGGAAATGTATCTGTGACCACAGGTTGATAGATAGGAGGTCTTAGAATGAGGCTGCTCTACATTGCTTTGGTATTTTATCTTTTTAATTCCAATAGTTGTGTGTGGACAGGATTTGGTGTGTTGTGTGGCCAAAGTGATATTTGCCCCGATCAGGGGCCATGGGGAAAGGCCTCCTGCCTGTTTTACAAATTCCCGTTTCCTGCAATGCCTATCAGAAGGGCAGTCTGACAGAAAGCAGACAACAGGAGTGAAGATCTGACTCCAACTGGCAAACTCTTCCAGCAAGTCCCGCCTCCCCCAACCCCCACCCCTGCCTCAGTTACACTTGTGACAGAAACTATCCATGATACATGGCGATGGAATGAACACCATTGGGATTTGGAAGGCTTGAGGCTTGGATCCACCTCTGTCCTGGTGAGCCAGGTCACCTCTTTTAGCCTCAGTGGGCTCATTCCTAAAATAAAGTCATCCAACAGGACCTGGGCAGTTAGGGTTCTTTTAAAATGTGGTGCACACTCCCATCTCCAAAAGGGATTTCACAGTGACACTTTCTGGTGGGTTGTGAAAGCAGGAAGCATAATAACCACGCTTTTTCAAACCTATTTTATGCCTCACCATTCTGATCTCTATCTCAAACCCACCCCTACCTCAGGCCGTTGACAACCATTCATCTAGGGCTAGGCCCTGTCCCATCTCCCAGCCACCCTCCATCCTGTAAGTCTTTGCTACCTTAAACTTCCTAAAGATGTACTCCCTCCACGCTCCCCTCCTGCTCTCCTGCTATTATCAAATTACGAACACCTCCTGGTCTGGATGTCTCAGTGTGGTTTGAACTGCCTTCCTAGCCAAGGGCCCTGGGCTGTGGCAGAGTCACTCTGTGTTCCCTGAAGTTAGCTCCTGTGTCACTACCCAGAGCCCCTCTCTCCTCCTCTACCCTCCAGAGCTCAGCCCATCTTCTAAGCTTCCTATCAACCACTTTCCCAGACCCTAAAGCACAGATGCTGCCTCCCTTCTTTGATTGTTCCTGGGATTTTATCTCTATTCAGCTAGGTATTTGCCATACATCTAACAGTTAGAAGGTTCTTGAGGTGGCAGCTCTACCTTATAGGGCTTGTAGGACCCAGAGATCCTATTGCAGAGTGTTTAAAAACTTGCAGCCCTGATCCACACCGAGATACGTATTACTATTGTCACCTCACACACCCATGTATGAGGGCATATCTGTAACTGAGACAAAGCATTCATAATATTTTACCTATTCTTATTTACTTTTGATGCTTTCTGATGTCTTCTCTTTTTCCCTATTCTATTTCGTTTCTTCTAATGCAGGTCTGAATTGCTTTCACAGCTTTTAGTCATAGTTGTAAACAACACCATAATAGAGCA
>NW_023425573.1:60306628-60391628 GCF_014108245.1 Pipistrellus kuhlii
TGAATAGATCTGAATATTAAGATTCATAGATTTAGCAGATGATTTGTTAATTGGAATAAAAAGGTCATTTGCTAGTCATTTTAACAATAGATCAATTGGAACCCTATTTATTATTTAACTGGTAGCGCATAAGAATTGAAATGATGAATAATTGTATTATTGTCACAAGATGATAGGGTTTTTCCCCCCAAATAAAATATGAGAAACTTATGAGAATGAATTTTATAAATTGCTTTAAAAATAGTATGACCTATATATAATACTATATTTTAAAACATAGTCCAGATACAAATAATGTATACAGTGAGGTTTGATATTTTTAATAAGTCAAAATTATACCCAAAAGTGGTGATTGGTTATTTGGGGGTTTGGGGTTTTTTTGTTTGTTTGTTTGTTTGTTTATGAATTAGAAATATAAGAAACATAAGATAATTTACCAACACAAGTTGAAATCCGATTTGCGAATTTTTTTCTTCCTAAATCAAATAATGCCATCCCTATCTCGCTGTATTTTAATTAGCAGAGGTTTTTTGGAAATGGCATGGTACATGCTCATGTGATGACTCAAAATGTTACTTGGCCTGCAATTTTCTTTCGGGGAACAGAACACTCTAATTCAAATCCATTATTAAAAAGCAGATAACATGTGCACTTTCTGAAATGCCTGTGACTTCACTCTTTGGATTTTATGTAATTATGAGAGAATGTTCGTATGTATTTGCTTTTCAACTAGCACTGCATTTTTAAGCAGAGTGTCTTCAGATAAAGTGCATATTTTCTTTTCGTTCATAAAGAATATCTCTGGTTTACGTGCTCAAAACTTTTGTGAATGTTTTATAACGCAGACACAGAGCCATTGAGACTGTGCTTCCGACCAGAATTTCGATGCGGACCCTCTGTATGTAGAGGAGAGAATATTAGATATTAGTTTGGATTTTGAAATTAATAATTGCTAACTAGGTCCTGTGCCTTCCACCGTGTCATTTTGTAACCCTTATTCGTTCTCAAGAAAAACTTTGAACTCAGTCTTTTTTAAACTTTGCAGCTCAAAGTAAATACTTTTTCATTAAAACTAATTTCAGTCCACAAAAAAAAAAAGAAAAATAGGGAACACATCGCCCACTTAAAAACAGTTTAAATGACAAGAAATAAATAAATAAGCAAATAAATAAATACAAATTGCATGTACTTTGTCACTGTAAGTAAACAAGGTAAACATTGACATAACTTCCAATTATTCTTGGTTTGGGAAAAAAAAATGTGCAGTTCAAAATAAAATTCCTCTTCTGGTCAACGTTTTGGATGCAATTCAAAGTGTCTCATAAAATAAACATATTTAAAGCGTGTTTTGAATTTCACTGCATAATTCCTAGCTAACAGAAATGACAGTGGTATCTTTCAGGTTTATTATGTCAGACCAGTAGCCATTACCCAGGACGGACCCAGCCTTTGAGGTGCCTTACCTTCCGTCTGCTTAACCCTCCCTGCAGTGATGTGTGTGTGTGTGTGGGGGGGGGGGGTAGGAGAAGGGGGGGACCCTGTAGGTGGTCCTTGGGGAAAGCCTGTCACACAGCGAAACTTTCTGGTTTCTTTGTTTAATAACAAAAGTATTCTCTTCTGATAAAATGGAAAAGAGAGCCGCATGTTTTAGTCCAGAAAGCAAAATGTTGATGGAGGTGATCTTCATGAGCATTTTTCAATAAGAGGGGGACCAGTTTCCCATTCTGCACAATAACAAGTTGTTTGGAGGCACGAGCTACAAAATGAAAATGCCCCATCACAACAGATTGTAAATTCCCCCCCCCCCCCCCCATGCTTTGAAAAGTGCCTCGATCATTCCTCCGGCTGCAGCGTTGAAGTTAAGTATTTGCTATTTTATTTAAACATTTTTGAGAAATGAACATTCCGGGGTTTCGCAGCATTATTAAGAAAAGCTGCCCATACTTCACCATGCTGTTACATGTGTTTATCTGCTGATTATAAAATGTGTTAAACAGTATTTTAAAAACAAAAAAATGCAGAACTGCGCTTTGATTAATTCAGTGAACAAAACATATGCTGTCGGTTCTGTTCTATGAAATGCATATATGATCGATAAAATCTTTTAAAAGAGCAACTTTTAGGCTTTTAGGCTTGTACTGCCGACCATGATTTTCACCCCAGCTAGCTCCGGGCTCGTACTGTTCACTTAAGCTAACCAAACTGCTTTCTGGCTATGACAGGAATGTCTTTTTAATATATCCTTGTCCTCTTTCTAACTCTTCTTTAGGTTGGAAGCTGTGTGCTGTGGTTGTTACCCACTTTGTCCCAAAGATTTGGTTTATCCTGAAATATTTCCAGGTAGCTGCTTTAATGTTCTTTCGTCTGTGTTGGGGGTTTTTAATACGTGATTCGCGCTAAATGCAAAAGTTTGAAAATAAACTTAGGCAGGAGCAATTGTTTATTTGGCAAGTCAACATGTTAGTGTTGAGGAAAATTTTATGTTTTAATACATTAGAGTAAGCTTATATTTACCATCTGTTCTTTTAAGATAACAAAAAAGCAAGTTTTCAAATAGCATTCTTCATTGTTAGCATACACATCCCATACTGATGGGTTTTTATAAGCAGGTCCGCGTTGCTGCAATTGCTTACAGATTTTTTAATGATATACACAGAGAAAAATCGAGGACTGAGAGTCACACCAAATTATTTAAACAATTGACTAGTTAATAACATGCAACTGTTGTACAGGGCACATACGGCAATAGTACCAGTTCTTTAGGAAAAAAAAAAAAAAAAAAAGAAAAGAAACCTCATCACTAAATATATCACATATGCATTGTGTTACATTAGAATAATGTATTTTAATCACCCAAAGGAGATGTCTAAACAGCACAACTACACAGTCTTATTTAGCATTAAACATCCTTGTGAGCTGAGGTAACCTTATAAAATCATGCTTAAATAATGTAAAACACGAGGCGGCACAGAGCAATATGCATTTTTAATTAGTAAAGTGACTAATATCGAGTGTGTGCTTTGAGGTTTTTGTTTCATTAAAAATGTATCTGTTTTTCCTGCAGCTGAATATCTGTATTCTACACCTGAACAGCTTTCAAAAAGGCTCCAGAATTTCTGCAAGAGACCTGATATTGTGAGGAAACATCTCTATAAGGTAGTTATTGAGAAGCGATGTAGGCAGTATAAATGCCATATTGAAGTACAAAGAAAAAAAATCTTAAAAAAAACATTTAATTAACATACTAATGTTTAAAGGAAACATGCTAGGGAGGGATATTAGTTGTTACACTAACAAGGATTAATTAAACTGGATGCCAGTTGTATTAACCTAGGTCTTATGAAATACGTGCACTTAATGCACGGTACATGCTTTTTTTTTTAATTTATTGTTTTCTAAGATGACTGTCCTTTACATTTAGCCCCAAGAGGCTTATAAAAATGAACCTGGATTAATGTAACTCATTAGTTTAAAAGGAAGTAAAGGAGAGATTCTACAATTATACTAATGAGGATAAGCCTTTCTTCCCATCCTAATGAAATCTTCAGTCCTCAAAAATTCAGGTGAGCGCTGTTAGTGAAGTTTGGTGTTCATTTTTAAACTATTTCAAAGATGACTTTCAAGAATCAAATGTTTCCCTCGCCCAGTAAAATAAAATGACATTAAAAACCCTCCGTTTGTTTTGAATTAGATTGTCTCCTCTCTGAATGGCAAAGGCAAAGGGAACATAATTTAAATAGCATCATCGTTCAGTCCCTTTATTCATTATCTTTCTTCCCTTGTTTTGAATCAAGAATTCTACACTGTGGAAACAACAACACAAAGAGGCCCCACGAAATGTCTGAGTAATTGAACTGGGATAAATCTGCTTTATGATTTTGAAGGTGGCTCTAGGCCATGAGTGATATACCTTTTTATATTCTTTGAATGTAGCATCTTCATTTTCCATAAATTCAGTATAGTTTACAACCTAGCAGTTTTATAATCCGGCACATTTTAATTTTCCTATGTTAATGTATAACCTGCCTACAGGAAATACAGTTTGCCTCCTTGTGTCTCTCCTTTCCCTTTCGTGGCCTAAAAATACATATTTACATAGCGATACATCAAAACGTGACTTTGTTTCTGCAGGAAACAGTTAAACTTCAAGAAAAAGGGAGAGAACCAAAAATGCAATTTAACACCCAATTTCAAGCTCATTATCTTTCATTGTCTATTAACTTGGCAATGGTTCAGAAGGTAGCTCATAATAGTTTAAAATGCTGACTGAACAGTTCCAGGCTTCAGTGTTACTCTTGAGTCGATACGATTGTGTCGTGTAAGTCGGAGCCTCCCACAGAAAACAGTCGTTCCAGTTTTATGTCCAGAGTTCCTGATTTTTAAAGTTTAGTGGTGGTCTTGTTTGTATAAAATATTAATCAAGTTGTTTCCCACGTGACAGACTATCAAAATGTGCAGATTATAAAAACTGAAGAAGCAGAATAATAAGCATTAATATAAATGGATTCATTTGTTATATATGACACCAAACTATTGTCAGTGAGTTCACCATCAAATTATTGATATTTTTTCCCCTTCTGGTGAATTTTTTCCAGTTTTATTGAGATATAATTGATATGCAGCAGTTTCATATATTGTGAAATGATTATCATAAGTTTAGTTATCATCCATCATCTCATATAAATACAAAAAAAAAAAAGAATTTTTTTTTCATTGTGATGAGAATGGTAAAGTATTGACCATTGTATTTCCACTGTCAAAATTTATCAGTTTTTAACTTTGCTTCAAGTTACACTGTTATTTTGTATCTGCCAATTTTTAACCATTTCAGAAGGTACTGCAGCAAGTTGCCTTTGGTTACAAAAGGAAACAGATCTCCAGATGAAATATTTTAATACATCTACTGCTATAACGTAGCTATTAGTTATTTATTGTACAAACAACTTCTGGAAAAACTCTAAAACAGTGTCAGCTTAGTAATATGCTGTTAATACCACTTGGTCCTCAGACAGCTTAAAAAATAACCTATGCCTTACATGTTATTTTGTGTTACTATTTTTACATATATTTTTAGTCTGTACATCATAACATGCTTTTTCTCAAAGTTTTAAAAATTAGTATTTCATACATACACATTTATAAGAACTTATATGTATAATTCATTTGTACAACTTTTTGTACCAGGGATTCTTTTCTTATAAATCTATTATATATTTTCATGTATGCTCTCATTCATAGAACCTGATGATATTTATCTAAAAATTAATCTAAAAATTAATGAAATGGCCCAGGAATTATAAGTAATTAAGTGCTTTAATATGCAATTGTCAGGAATAACTGGTAAAAATGACAGGAAATACCACAGGATTAGTGTGGTTTTTGTAGCAGGATTTAGAGCCAAAGGAGAAAAAGAATGGCTTTTAAAACTTTATAATTAAGATGTAAAGTTATGATATTTTTTTCACTTATGTTTTATAAGTATATATTTTTTTCAGGTAACATTTGCCTTCACTCAGTACCAAGGAATTATTTTCCCCCAAGACAGCTTTTTACTTACTTTTCTTATGCAATGGAAGAGTCTTTTGTGTGTACTGTAAAAAAAAAAAAAAAAAAATGTTGAGAGTGGGTTTTTTTCTTAGATTTATTCCATTGGAGAGTGCTATTTTGCTTTTATAAAACATATGCTTCTGAGAGCTAAAAAGATAGAATATCACTGAATTTTTAAATTTGCTCCTTTTACATTTTTACACCTTTCTCTTTTTTGTTAAAAGTTTACATTTTTTAAAAAAAATCATCTCTATTGCTTATCATATAGAGTTCATGTTAGGATAGAATTTTTCATATGGATTCACACACTTGGAAATTTAATGACTAGAATAAGGCTACTAACACTTGGCTTTCTTCTCACATGAGACATTATACTTTCAATCTGAGTGAGAGTTTGGGGGCTATAACGCAAAGCAGGATTTGAAACAGAATGCTGAAACAGTAACTGGAAAGCAGAAACGGAATTTGATACTTTTTTTTCTTAAAGTGACTCTTTCTACTACAGAACACAGTGCCCGTGACTTCTCACCTAAAATGGTTTCAGACTCGAAATGTTTAAATTCCTCTGAATGCAGTGTCCTCTCCTCCCTCTCTCTCTCTCTCTCTCTCTCTCTCTCTCTCTCTCTCTCTCTCTCTCTCTCTCTCTCTCTCTCTTACACACACACACACACACATTTTTCTTAAGACCTGAGGAGCAATCCAATGTACACAGAGACTGTTTATTAATTACATTACAATCTAAAATATTTTTTAATCTTAAAAGTTAAAACTATTTCTTTAAAACATTTACATCCTGGCTTAGCTGTTGACTGCAGCTTTCTGGTACGTTTCCCATTCTACGTAGGTTAGACACATTGGCCACACACTTGTCACACAGATAAAATAGGAGCCCTTTATGACTCTCAGACCTCACTTGAACACAAGATTCCAGAAGTAATCAGAAAAATAATTAGCCAAGGGTTGACTTCTTACACTAATAATAGTTCTTCCTTTTGTAACCCAAGCAAATCTAATGCCATGAAGTTGTAGGTTTCTTTTGCCTTATTTTACTATGTGAATTTTCTTTGTAAATATCCCTAACAAGTATTTGAGATCAGTGCTTTATGCTTTTAGGAGAACCTTTGATCTTTATATTTTAAGATGCTGTAAGAAAAAAAAAAAAGTTGTATGGAGACATCCCTGTTCCAGTATTGAAAATAGCAAGAGTACAAATAGGGCAGTTGTAGAAGTAGGTACTTCCCAGACAGAAGTCCTATCTCTTGTTACTTTTATTTACGAATTGAGCAATGTTCTGTATGAGGGTAAAAGAGATGTCATCCTTTCTTGTGCCTTATGAAAGTGACTTGTAGTTTCTTAAGATTTTTCAGAAAATAGTTGTTGATTTTTTTTTTTTCCTCTTCAAGTTCTAGAAATCTTTATAACCTGCTGTTATTTGGAGGAGAGAAGAATTATCTGACTTCTGCCTAAAAGTGAATCCAAACAATGATGAAGCTTATAATTCAGACTCAGTGCCCAGAAAAGCCATTAGCGGTTGTCTTAATTGGATCAGGCCATAGCTGCCCGAACCACAGCCAAGCCACTTTAAGTTTCCGTGAAGAGACAGGCCACTTTATGGTCCCCTTTTAATTTTAACTTGTACTCTAGATGTGAAGAAGGTGTTGCTCACTAATATTAACAGCTCCCCACACTCACTACCTTTTTTTTAAAGATGGAAACTTTGAAAGCCTGTACCACTTTTAGAACTTCTGAAATCTCTCAGCCACATTAGCATCATTTAAGGTGAATTCTCTCAGTCCCCTTCCTCCCTCCTCGCTGCTCCTCCCTCTCTCTTTCACTGCCTTCCTTGACTTTATTGGGCCTACTTATCCTTTGATTTGTCTAAGAAAAGTAAAAAGAACCTTTAGCACAATAGACACGCACTCTGAGTGATTCAGATCCCTTAGAGATTTTGATTCCTTGTCCTCTGCTGCTTGCTTGCAGCCTAATCCGAGGTGAACTTCTTAACCCCTATATGATTCATCTGTAAACTAGGAAGGTTTTTTTTTCTTTTCTCTTAATTCTTAATAGCATATTCCCCTGAGGTACTGCTCTAATGAAATAATGACTATAAACCTGTGAGTAAACTTGAAGTGCTTTGTAAACTCCACGCAATTGTAATGGCATTTTTCTCCTGCCTTCACCACTTAAAAGTAAAATTCGCATTAGCAAAAACATGCATATCTTGTGTTTATAAAGTTAAACGTTGGATGATAAACTTCTAATAGCTGTCATCCGTCACATAAAGCAGGAAGTATATGGGCAGCAAAATGTACACATTTGGAAAGCACACACACACACACACACACACACACACACACACACACAATGAGAGCTTTCTCCTGGGCTTGGAAATAGTTCTACTTGAAACCAATCAGAAACTGGGGTTTCCCGAGGTGATAAAACTGGAGAACCACTTGTTGGGTGGCTTTTTGAAATCCAGTTGATGTCGGTAATGCAAACGTGCAGCATGCATGTCCAGCGTGCTTTCGTGTCCAGGTCGTTCATACGCCTCCCTTGCTTTCTCTCCTTCCCCTCGCAGGGCGAGACGGCTCCTTTCTTCTGGGAGGCCCTGCGTGGCCAGTTCAGGTCTCTGCTCGCCCCGGAACCAGGCGAAGGTCTGTGACAGATGGAGCTCTGTCCCCACCTCGCAGCCTCAGGCAGAGTCTGTGGAACTTTCCAGAGTGTGCCCATATTTACCTGATCAGAGAGAGAAGAAAATCTGCAGAGGAAGCCGAGCCTGGCTGCTTGTCATAGCTGACACAGAGCCATCTGCCACAAACCTGTGGCGGCTTCAGATCTCCAAACCCTGCCACCACCCCGACTCAAATTAAACACAGATTCCGAGAGACTTTATGATGGTTACACATGTCCTCGGCATCACATGGAGGAGACTGTTCAAAAAAAAAAAAAATGTGGCCTGTTGTATAACCGCGCTCATGTATCCCATATGTGGTGCCACATTGAATTTCCGGTTGGATCCGTTTTTATCCTTTGTACTGGATGACATGGTGCCTGAGTTCTTTCTTTTCGCCGACACGATGGCAGCCAAACGGCAGCTTCAAACGCTCGCACTTGGCTGTGTTCCTACCTGGGGTGCCAGGGTGTCATCGGCGGTGTCCTGTCCTCCTCCGAGGGCCAGGGCTCTGCGGGAGGGTGGGGTGACGACACCCCGGGGCTGATGGGCGCCACTCTCTCTCCGAGGTGTTCGTGGCAAAGGGATGCTTTAGCCCTTCTCTTTAGCACATGGGTGGCTCTCTGGCACAGGGGTTTGTGAGTGAAGGTATGCATAAGGGGTCCGGGATTCAGAGTCACATTTGTGTTTCATTTCTCTGAAAGAAAGTGGCAAGGTAAACAGCTGTAATTCCAGCCAACATGGGGAAGACTCGGAGTGGGCCAGCTTGCCCGTCAAATGATACTTGTTTTAATTTTTTTTTTTTTCATGGGCAAGAACAAAGAAATGAAAATACTTAGGACAAAACCAGTACTTTTGATATAGGTAGTCCTTGAAAATATTTGGATTCAGCTACAAAGCTAGTATTTTTAGGATCAGTCAGTCCCTTACCATTCCAACACTGAAGTTGCCTGCATTTGTTGATGGAAAAGGTGTTTTGAACGGCGAGATTGTAAGATAAGTCTTTAATAAAGTGCCCTCTGCCATGTTTTAATCAGCATAGCTTCTCTTCGTGTCATTGTGTGCGTCCATCTGTCTGTTTCTCACTGAACACTGGCCTTGGGTCAAGAGACAGCGAATACAATGGTTTCTTTTCTGGAGGAACAAGGATCTGTTTTGCAAATGTTTGCGAGATATTATGACATTTCCAAGATTTTCTTTGCATTCTGGAAAGCAGGAGGTAAACATTTGTAGTCATTAAGGTAAAGTCTGTTGATAAACCATCTTCTGTTTACTGACAGGTAAATTGTAACTTTCCTGGCTTTTGCAAGGAGTTACTTCCATACACTGCGGCTGAGGAGCAGCCAGGAAGAGGAGGGTGGACAAGGCCCTGAGTGGTCCAGAGGCATCCCACCCAGAGCAGGCAATAGTGTAAGGTCCCGGAGGGCCCCTGAGAGGTAGCAAACCATAAGCAGGCAATAGTTCAAGGTCAGGGGGATGGATAGATGCCTGGGCACAGGGGTGCTTGTGGGTCACTGGAAGCAGGAGTTTGGGATCCACGAGAAAGTCTCAGAAGCAGATACAACCAGGTCCATGTTTGCACAGAGAGTCCTCTCCTAACTAGTGTGTGATCCCAAATGTATGCTGGATCTAGACTGTGGAGAAGTCCCTGAACAAACTCTCTCCTCACCCACAAACCAGAGGGTTCTGGGATTATTTCAGAAGTCCCTTCTATCTAATGCGGTGGAAGTTGTCATCTGTCAGGTGGGCTCCTCTGGAGTACAACAGTGAAGATATCAACAGGCATCAGCGATTCTGAGACACTCCTCCAGGGCAGTATTTGTCGCTAAGGAGATGAGTTGCACCAGTAAGCTTGCTCCTTCACAAAGATCCACACCTTCTCAAATCGTATTATAATCTCATAGCCAAGAAACGGGGTTCAGTTTACTGTGTTTTCTGTCATGAAAACAGTGTGCTCACATTTTTTTTATTGATGAGAGAAAGAGAGAGAGAGAGAGAGAGAGAGAGAGAGAGAGAGAGAGAGAGAAACATTGATTTGTTTACCACTTATTTATGAATTCATTGCTTGCTTCTGTATGTGCCCTGACCAGAGATCAAACCCGCAACTATGGAGTATTGGGATGATATTATAACTAACTGGCCAGGGCTAGGGGACATAATAACTCTCCACATATGTTTTCTCGCTAATTGATGGGGGTAAGTGAGAGGCATTAACTACCTTTCAAATATTTAAATACTAGAGTCCCGGTGCACAAAATTTGTGCATGGGTAGGCCTGGCCAGTGATCAGGACCGATCCAGGCCTTCCGGCTGCAGGCTGAGGCCTTCCTTCATTCTGCACTGTCCCCTGGTGGTCATCATACATCATAGCAGCAATTGAACTCCCAGTTGGTCAAATTCCCAAGGCAATAATTTGCATATTAGCCTTTTATTATATAGGATTTTTCTGATTTTGGCAAATATAGTATTGGAAGTTAACTGTGTATGGAGTTTTTTTCTACACCCACAAACTCAAATCAAGTTTTGTCTTTTGCTGTGGACAGCATTCCTTCCTGAAAATAAATTTACATTAAAGTTGCCACTTTGTAAAACTATATAGTTAGATTTGATATTAGTGCAAATAAGCAATAAAAAGTTTGTAAATGTGTAATTCTTAACATTTGAAAAGACAATTCTGTGTGTGTGTGTGTGTGTGTGTGTGTCTTATGTGCTTCCCAACACCCATGCTTTGGTGGAACAAAATATTATTAAGTAAGTTAATCCAGTTTGATAAAGTCAGGAAATAATTGAGAATATAAGTTGCCTCTGTAGTTTTTGTTTCTCTTATTCTCACCAGAGACCTGATATTTAAAAATAAATTCATTTCAACAATTTAATTTAAAAGAATAAATTTAATAAAATTAAATGTTTAAAACAAGACCAATATTTTTGACATGTAATGTTCAAGACAAGAGTTTTTTATCTTTATTTTTATTCATCAAAATACAGTGTCCATGATGCTTGCCCTAAATTTACTTCATCCATGTAATGCTCTGGCTTGGTGTTTCTATAATAAAATAACAGGGCACCTAGTTCTTACCCTACTCATTACACTGTGTTGATCAGGAATAGGCCAGGAGACCTTTCTCAAAATGCACCTGTGTTAATAAGCACCCTTCAAACCTGGTCAAGGTTAAGTGCTCTGCTCTCACTCTCAGTTCTTCAGTTGCGCCACATAAAAGTGGCAGCAGATTCAGTAAGTCAGCGGAAACTCCCAGCCATAGAGGGCTGCATAGATTCATTTCAACACCTTGAAATGCATCTGGAAGCAAAGATTTCATTTTGTGTTCAAGGTGTTAATTATATTTGATATTTTTAAAAGTAAAATCTGTTTTTGAGAAAGCATCTGCTACCCAGAAATATTGAGACAAAAAAAAATTTTCATTTAAGTTTCATGCTTACTGTGGGTGATAGAATCAGTTTTCAAATGATAGTCTGTGCTGTCTTTTAATGTCGACCTAGTCTATGAGTTTTTATTCTTCTATTGACTACAGACAAGTATAGCCCTAAGTGCCTCTCAGTTTCATTGCAAAATTGAGTGGTATTTAATATCAGATTTTATATTTAACAATAAAGTGAGTATATTATAAACCACTGGCATGAACATGTTTCATTATAACATTTGAATTGACATACAGGATAACTAATTCTATCTAATAAAGAGGAAATATGCTAATTGACTCCCATGCCCTCAAAGATGATGGTGTCCAAAGTCAATAAGGAGGGAATATGCTAATCGACAGTCATGCCCTCAAAGATGGCGATGCCCACAGCCACAAAATGGCCGTGCCCAGTCTCCTCAGCCCTGCTAGGGCATCTGCCTCTGGAATCTCCCAGTTCCTTCAGCCCCTTAGCTGCCCAGGGCTGGCCCAAGGCTTAGGCAAGCCTCAGATGACAGCTGCCCAGCCACCCAGGGCCAGCCCAAGGGACAACCAAATGACTGAACAAGCAGGCTGCATGGGGCAACCAGGCCAGCAGGGGGGTTAGTGAGGGATGACCAAAGGACAACACCAGGGTGCATAGGGCAACCAGGCTGCTGGGGGGGGAGGGGGAGTGGCGTGGCTGGGGGGAGGGGGGAGAGGGACTTGAGGGGCAACCAGGTTGGCAGGGGGGCAGTTGGAGGTGACCAGACCAGCGGGGGGGGGGGGGGGGGGGGGGCAGTTAGAGGTGACCAGGCAGGCATGCAAGTGAAGGATTAGGAGCCAGTGGTCCAGGATTGTGAGAGGGATATCCAACTGCCAGTCTAGACCAGCAGTCACACATCCTCCGAGGGGTCTCAGTTTGGAGAGTGTGCAGGCTGGGCTGAGGCGCCTCCCCCCACCCCCCCGCCAAGCCATCCACAAATTTCATGTACCAAGCCTCTAGTGTTTGTATAATATCCACCCATCCCCTTTCAAAGCTATTCATTAAAATGTAACTGGAAAAGTTTTAAAACATGCAAACAATTATATGTGCTGCTTAAAGATATGCCCATATGTGATTAACATGTAAAAAAAAAAAAAAAAAAAAAACATGGGAATTAACACCAAAAATACAATGATGGTTAAGTCAGAAGAGCAATGATAGAAATACTAACTGGTAGAGGCACATTCCCTGTACAGTCAGTGGTCTATTTCTTAGGCTGGGTCACAGTACACATGGGCTTTATTCTTTGTCACTTTTTATATGTCTTTAATGTTGTTACTGGCTATACCTTTTGATTGGAGCTATAAATACTTTGGGAAGCCTATGGTTAATTTTGCTACCATGACATCCTTAACATTTCTTGACTCTAAACAGGTCCCTTGACTCTCAAAGGAAGTGCCTCCACTGTCAGTTTTGCAGGACAACTTCCCCGGCCCCCACTGTCCACATGCCCTGAAAGAAACAATACTATGAGCATAGTTGGACTCAACCATCCAAGGGTTCCTTTTTCCCTGGAGACTCTGATCATTTTTTTGTAACTGATGCCTGTACTGTTATGCAAGATGGGAAACTCTAGGAAAAAGTTAAGTGAGCTGGTCTTCTTATCTTGACAGATTCAGAGCTGGTACAGCACAGAACTGTCTGATTTCCTGACCACTCTGCCTATTCCCTTATGGTTACCTGTTCCCTTTCCAATTTAAGACACGGGAACAGGTGTGGGCTCTGTATGAAGTCCATCCCGTAAAAAGGAGTCCTCCCTAGTGTCCTCAGGATGCCTTCCCTGCCTGTGAGGCACGTAGGATTTTAGGGACCAAGATCCCCACTCACCCTATGGCCCATTTTCCTCCCATTATCCACCATTACCCAGTTGGTGCCTTATTCTCTCCCAGCGCTCTATGGTGATGATGTTCAAACCTAGGACAGGCTCATAACTGTCCTTGTAAACTGATATAAAGAATTGGTGTTTCTTAGGAGATCATCTAAAATGCTTCCATTGCTGTCCTATATGTTAGTGGCATTTATATGGCAGTCCTGATGTGGGGTACTAAAAGATGCCGCTGCTACTAAAAATACTTACGTAACACCTTTCTTGGTCCTTAAAGTCCTTTCAATTTGAAAATGTAATGTTTCCATTACTACTTCGCCAATGAGAAAATGAAGGCATCCGATAAAGGCATAGTTAGGAGCCACACTGTGTTACAAAGATTCTTGGATAAGCCTTTCCCTTCATGGTTTAGTGTCATTGTCACCTATGTGTCTTTCAGAGAGCACCAAGTCCAGTGTTCCTGACTCAATTGGACCCCATTTCCTTCTATTTCTCCCCAACCAGGCAAGAGAGGGGAAAGAGAAGCAGGGGGTAGGGATGGGGAGCTGTTCAGCTGCCCACTGGTGTAAAAGGGGCACAAGAGACCATGTAGCATAGCCAATGATTTAAGTGTTTATTTGTATTATAAACACATAGGGTAGGGGGCAATCACTCACTCCCTGTGACCTTACAGTCTGCTGGATTTAGACACTGAGGTGACTTACCAGGCTCTCCTGGTGAGCATTTATGTCTTGCAACCTCCCCATTCTAGATGGCCCTGAGGAGCTGAGGTGCTGTGGGTCCTGGGGAGGTAGAGGCAGGTCTAGAACGCAGCCTTTCTGAGGAGGCTGTGGTCAGTACAGTTGCTCAACACCATCCCTCAGCCTTGGCTGGGTGGCTCAGTTGGTTGGAACATTGATCACCCCTACCCCAAAAAGTGGCGGGTTCCATTGCCCGTCAGGGCACATACCTAGATTTCAGGTTCAGCCCCCAGTTGGGGTGCCTCCAGGAGACAAGTGGTCAATGTTTATATATTTCTCCTTACTCCTGACCGCATTTGTATTCTAGGTAGCCATACGGAGAAGAATGCAGAAGCATTGATTCCTGGTACTGAAATGTTAGACTCTGTGGTCCCTGTGAGAGTTCTGAACAGCTGAGTTTCCCTGTTGCCCTTCCTATCGGACAGCAATGAAGCCATTTATCCATCCACGCAGGCACAGGTTGGCTCTTTGTCCAAAAGGCAGCCCAGGGCAGAGGGAGCAGGTGGCATCGACGGCAGAAGCACCTTTATTTTCGCAGCACAGGGCCCGCTTCCTCTCATCCCCAACTGATAACCCAGAAATTACATCCTGAAACTTGTTTCCCCAGAAAGAAAAGGAAGGGGAGGCACAGCTTAAAAAGAAGATTCTTCTAATATGGTATTAGACTGTAATTCATAGGGAAATTTATGCCTGAGATATGAATTTCTGAAAATAGAGGGGGTTTTTTTAAAGGGAAACACTGACACATCCTTAATTATAGAGTAATAAATACCAATGGTATATTATCTTCTGATATTTCCTTACGCAGCTATCAAAGCATGCAGCTGGTTTTGAAAACGGATAATCAAGTACAATATAAGTGTATTACATCGCGCACTTACAACATACCCTTCCACTGAGCGGTAAGTCTCAGGGAGCACTTCACAGTGAGAGACGGAGCTGCTCCTGGTAGAAACCTAACTGAACAAATTAGCCTCCAATTGTAACTTAAGAATCAGAGTCGACCCAAAGTGCCCGTCCTTGCCAGGAAAGGCATTCCAAAGGCAGAGAGCGAGCCGAGTGAAAAGCCTGGGCTTCAGGTTTATGGAGGCCGTGCTCAAAGGCCAGTGCCCCTCAGGGATCCGTCGGGAAAATATAGAGCAGCCAGGGCACCACTGAAGGATGTGTCCCAATGGAACAGAGCCTTCCCAGTGCACTGGGGAGGTAGGGTGGGGTGGTCACAGAACGCATTCAGATCTTAGGAAGCTCTGTATTGCTTTCATTGCAGACAGCAAGGAGAGAGACAAACACGGTCCAAAATAAAAGTATGTGGACAAATGCGGGGGGCCAGAAAGGAAATGAAGGTTACACAAGGCCAATGTGATTCGGAAAGAAAGAAGGGAGGCGAGTATGAGGAGCCAGCTGCAATCACTAAATGTTACATTAAGATGAGCTGAGAATGAGAGGGGGAGGTCTGGGTATTTTACTAAGTGGATTAATGCCTTCCTTGGGTGTCTGAAGTTGCAGATTTTAATTTATTTGGCGTAGGATTTTATTGTGAAATTATGAGTGGAGTGGGGGGTTAACTGGGGATAATTATAAGCACTTAGAAAGCAGAAAGGAACACATCATACTTTTTTCTAAATGTAACTAATAAACAAGGCTTGGAAGCTATGGACAAAGGTAAAGAGTCAAAAAATAAAAAACTAGCCATAATAATAGAACTTAAAGGAAAACTAGAGGTACATACGAAGAAGAAGAAGAAGAAGAAGAAGAAGAAGAAGAAGAAGAACAACAACAACAACAACAACAACAACAACAACAACAACAAAAAGGAGGAGGAGGAGGAGGAGGAGGAGGAGGAGGAGGAGGAGGAGGGAAGGAAGGAAGGAAGGAAGGAAGGAAGGAAGGAAGGAAGGAAGGAAGGAAGGAAGGAAGGAAGGAAGGAAGGACAGAAAGAAAGAAAAGAAAGAAAGAGAGACGAAAGAAAAAGAAAAAAAAAAACCTAGATGTGTGAAATATGTGAAGCCAAAGATTTTGAGGGACTTGGGGGTGAGTTTTATTGCCGCTCTCCTTTCTCCACCCATTTAAAAAATAAATCATAACTCTGGCATTTAGAAGCCTCGTCATGAACAGCCTTTATTAATATAAACTTAATCCTGCTCTGTCCTTTGGTGGGTGGTAAAAGCATGAACTAACAACAACTGGCCTGAAACAACCACAAAGGGCGATGCTCTCCAACCCTGGCGAAGCTCTAAGGACAGAAAAGCTCCTCTTTGCTCCTTCGCCTCATTTATGTTACCCAGGATCAGTCAGTCCGTGGGGAGGGTGTGGCTCAGTCACAGAAGGACTAGATGCATCAAGGAGGGTTTGAAAGGTTTTCCTACACAGGCATCTGCAGGGGGGCCTGGAACCTAGTATGACTTGTATCAATTTATGACCACTCTGGGGAAGGTGGGAAGGCAGGCAGGCTCTCTGCCCTCAGCATTGGAAGCCAGGGGATCAGAGCCGTCCTGTGGATGTTGCCTGAGAGCATCTGGCTGGCAACCAGGCCACAGACATATCAGTTGGGGCATTTGCCAGACTCATAACCTTAGGAATTGTTTCAACTGAAAATATGGATCAGGAGGTTTTTAAGAATTATTGATATGCAGCTATTAATCTTGGAAGCAGATAGAATTATTTGGGGTGTGGGCAAATCACTTAACTTGAACCACATGAAAATGAACTTTGGAACTGTTATTCTTATTATTTTTTAATGCTGTGGGGAAAGTGGCATTGGTGAAAAAAGTACAAATGGAAAAATATCTACAGAAAACAAACATTAGGAAAATGAAGCAAAGGGGCCCTGCTGCCTTGGAAGGGGTGCATCAATGGTACCAGTGAATGAACCCCAAACCCTCTGTTTCGAATGCTGACCCAGCGACAAGCTAGAGAAAATGCAGAGGACATGCAGAACCCGGTGTGGCTCAGTGGATAGAGCGTCGGCCTGCGGACTGAAGGGTCCTGGATTCGATTCCTGTCAAGGGCACACCTTGGTTGTGGGCACATCTCCAGTGGTGGTGTGCAGGAGGCAGCTGATTGATGTTTCTAACTCTCTATCCCTCTCCCTTCCTTTCTGTAAAAAACCAATAATATATATATATATATATATATATATTTTAAAAGAAAAGAAAATGCAGAAGATGTAATGTTTGGGGGCTCAGGGTGACCCACCAGGTCATCTCTCATGTTCGTGTTAGAGATGAGGGCACAGAAGCGAAGGTGTACAATAGTCGCTGAGTGGGCTGGGCTCCTGAACACTTCTCCGCCCTCCGTGGAGAATTTAGGGCATCCTGGAGCTGAGCCCGTCTTAGATCCCAGGGACCAGGTGGAGGTTGTTTTGTGACCATAACTGAGAGGAAAGGCAGAAGGCACAGGTCTCTCTCCTTTTTCCTCCTCTTCAGCTGAAGACACACAGGGAGGGTGGAGGGTGCTACCCAGTGCTTGCAGTGATGCTCCCTGCTTTTAGTCCGTTCGGCTGGCTGTGCCCCTGGATTGCTAATGCTGTAATCTATAAAATTGCAAAACTAAACGTGTGTGTGTGTGTGTGTGTGTGTGTGTGTGTGTGTGTGTGTACGCGCGCGCCATAGGCTTTTACTGAAGAAAATGAATTGCAACACTTTAAGCACCAAATTTTAAAACTTAAAAATGTATGAGTAATGAAGTTTTTTAGGAGCAAAATGTGCTGGAGCGGGGTATTTATAGTCCTTTTTGTGTAGAGGTTCCCAGACCTTTGGGTGCATCAGCAAACTGTCCTCCTACACGAGGGAGCGTGCAGCTGCGATCTGGCCCCAGGCACCACCTACCCGGTCTCCACCTAATGCATTTTGCATTTGCACAGATAATAAAGGAGGGAAGAAAAGCATAAACGGCGAGAAGGGGCCTTCCTCCCCCAACCCCCTCCTCGCACTCCGTGTCCTGTGTTTCCTTTTGTCGCGGCATCAGCTGACACATGGAAAACGCGGTGTGCGGTTCTGCTCGCCTTTACTCTGTAATTAAGAATTCCTTGTCTGGGGCTCGCTACCTCTTTCCCCCTTCCCCCCTGCCCATCCGGGCTCCCGCCCTCAGCTGGGTCTGGCCCCGGGCTGCGTGAGGGTTCGGGTCGCCCGGCTGGGCCGCGGGCAGCGGGCAGCGGGGAGGCGGGGAGCCAGGGCCTCGGTCCCGGGGGCGCCCCACGGCCCAGAGCGCGCCCTGCGCCCCCCGCGCCCCCGGGCCGGTCCCGGCTGAGCTCCGCGCGGGGCCGCTGCGCCCCGGCCGCCGACAGCGGGAAGGTCCCCCGGGACCTGGGCGCCTCCGCGGGCGCCGCCGCCTCCCTGGCCCCGTCCTGCCCCTGCTCCCTGCCCCGCGCCCGTGGAGCCCGAGCTGCTGCCCGGAGGCGCCCGCCCTAAGGGCCCCACTCCGACCCATCCAAAGAGGTGGGAAAAGGGCTGCACCTCCTCTGGGCGCGTGGAAAACGGGGAGGAAGGGGACGATGGGGTCACAAAGTCATAACCGAGCCCAGAGCCAGAGGGGCCCCGAGACCAGAGCAGGCCCCCCCAGCAGCGGCTGCGCCCCGCGCCCCAACTCGCCGGGACCCTCCCGCAGCCCCGCAGGCCCGCGGCCCGACACGCGCGCTGCCATGCACACACACTGGCACACACACCGACACACACACTGGCACACACACTGACACGCGCGCACGACACTCACACGCCGCCACGCCCCCGCGGCGGTGGCCACACCGCAGCCCTGGCCATCTGTGCGGAGTTGGGGTCCGGACCCTCCCGACCCCCCAGGGCAGCGCAGCCCCGGCGCGCAGAGCTCGTGGGCTCCGTTCTCTAAGGATTTTATTGCTTTGGGTTCCCTGAGTCAGCTAGTCTCGGTCCTCTTGGAGAGAATACATGAAGATGCTCTAAGCAAAACCAGAAAGACTGACATCTAACCTCATCCCGGGGGGTGGGGATGGGGGTGGGGGACAATACCTTAAGCAAAAACCAAAGAGGAAGTGGGGACGGGCACAGACTTTTCAGGGGGCAGATCCTATCTATTCGTTTAACAATACTCTTGTCTCCCTCAGAGGTTCAGACATGTGGTTTTAATCCCACCCCATTCCTCAGGTAGCTTTCCTGTTCGCTCCGTATCTGCTTCAGATGACAGACGTTGTTTCCTCCCCTAACCACCGCTGGTTATTGCGGAGGAGAGAAGAGGTGGTTAATCGATATTGGAGTGGAGCATATTTAGAAGCATTGATATGTACTCATTTGGTCTAGTTAATTTAACAAAAACCCTGGGAAAACATTTCATATTATTTTGAGGCTTCTAAAATTTTTAAAGATAATAAGTAGTATTACTTATCTATTTAGTCTATTGAGTGTGCACATTTAGAATTGTCTATGCAGGAGGAAAAAAATGTTCCTTGTCTTTAGTTTCAACAATGCATGTGCATTTCTGTCCATTTAGGGTGTAGCATAATTTTCTTTTTCTCTCCCACCATTAGAGATTGTATGCTAAAGTGATGCACAGGAATGGCCAAATAGAAGAGACCTTTTCCTAACCATCCTTGGCATCTATCACTCAAGATTCTCTTCTCCCCCCCCCCCTTCACTCCTCCTTCCCCCCCCCCCCCCTGCCAGGACCTCACACATACATTCCAAATTGTGGTTATTGGGTTGGTTGTTTAAAATGTGAGAAGAGCAGTCTAGGGGTAAACTGAGGTAGGGGGAGGGCAGCCTACGTAAGCCTCCCCTTGGAAGGCTGAACAAGAACGCCTTGGAAGCACACTGAGAAGAGACTGTCTGTAAACAATGATAACCGAGGCTTTCAAAAATCATAAAATGGATTGAAATATCTGATTCATTATTTATTCATCACAGCCCAACTTTGCAAATCTGAGAATAATATTTGGAAACCAAGTGGATTCTGTTTTGTACATCAACTCAGCAGATGGGACTCCCTTCCAAACTATGGCTAAAGGGTTAAAGCTATAATTTTAGAAAAGAATCTCAGGAAGTGACATTAAGATCTGATACATTCCCGTTTCTTTCTGGCAATAATATTTCCCCAAAGAGAAGAAAAAAAAATACACAACTTATTGATATCATGATAATGTTTCTCATTCGGAGTACGAGTGTCAGAACGATTCCTGTTTGTGGAAGTGTTTTTAAAGCTGCGAGGACACTTTCGCTACTCTGAAAGCTGACAAGCCAATGAAAGGGAATTTCTTTTAACTCCATAATAGCAGGTTACATAGAACATGAACACTGATGGTCAAATAGCCAATTATGGTATAAATATCCTTTGTTTACAAAGAAGTGTTAAGTGAGCCTTTGGAGTACAAAGGATTAGGCCCATCTAAGCTACCATTTGTTCTTCAGCCCATTATGCCTTCCCGGTGCCATTGTAGGTAATAGACACACAGAACATACTCCTCTCTGTTGATTTTAGTTTGCTTTATTTCAATGAGCACTGCTGTTTACTTTTTAAAATTTAAATAAATGTCAGCATTGTATAATTTCTATGTTAACAAAGCAGTGAGCAAAATCCCTTGTATGTTTATAAAATATTATTGTTTAATTCACATAGTTTAGAAATTCCAAATGTTGAGAATAGGAAGGAGGCCAAATACCATCTGTTTATAACTATGATGCATCGTAATATGTGTACTTTTAAAAGGAGTTTGGTCAATCATGCCACTATTTTATCTGCTCGGAATATGTTGAAGATTTCAAATGTAATTTACAGGATTACTCTTAGTGCGTTGCATCCAACTGCGAGCTGTAAAGAAATCGGTGTCTTCTGCTTTTCTCAAATCAATCATGTACCAGCCCCAATTAATGGGGGCTGTTAAACGTGTGGCTTTTTGCTTAGCTCCAGAATTCTTCTAACTTTGGCTCAGTCCACCTTCTCGATGCCGATAAAAGAAAAAACAAAAAAACCTCCAAGGACAAATGAAACAAAACACTCCTAGCTGTGTCTTTCTGCCAGGAGGTAGTCACTGCAAAGGGAGGCAGGGTATGGTAGCTAATAATTAGCTCACATCAGCCCTGAGAAATTACCTGTGAAACATCCTTTGGTGCTGGGTTGAAAAACAACACTTGACACTCCCTGTTTTAAAATAGTACTTTCTTGTCCCTGAGACTTCTGATGTCATTTACCTTTTATTTCAAAGGCACTTAATTGCATAGTATGTAACAAAAGGAGAACACTGACTTGCGATAGATGAACAGGGTTTTTGTTGTTGTTGTTTTGTTACAAATCAAGTTACTTATCGAAGAATTCTCCTGTTCTTTGCAAACTAGAGACACTCAGCAACTGGGCCTGCAATGCAGGGCGGCAATCCTGTGGAAGTCCCGAGGTGGCGCTGGGATCTCACTCAGGTGACTTGTGAAAACTTGGAAAACATTTGCTAGCAAATGATGGTTATTTGATTTTTCTTTCTCTTTTTGCAAGGGAGAATCAGTAAGAACTGTGCTTTGAAATGCTCTTGCCAACAAGCACATGTAGAAATAGGAAAACATACTCCCAGGGAGCTGGGCATGTTCTGGGTGTTTGACTTCTCAGCTGAGGGTAAACAGGTACAAAGTGGTTTCACTGTCCTCAGCAACAGCAGTTTTCTCAAACATTTTAGGTTTAGCAGTTTCTAAAATGTTATCAATTAAGATTTCTCACTTTTACATAACTAAGAACATTAAGAGTACCATGTCTTGCCGAAACCGGTTTGGCTCAGTGGATAGAGCGTCACCTTGCGGACTGAAGGGTCCCTGGTTCGATTCCAGTCAACGGCATGTACGTTGGTTGCGGCATATCCCCAGTAGGGGGTGTGCAAGAGGCAGCTGATCGATGATTCTCTCTCATCGAAGTTTCTAACTCTCTATCCCTCTCTCTTCCTCTCTGTAAAAAATCAATAAAACATATTAAAAAAAAGAGTACCATGTCTAAGTACACAAACTCTCCTATATATACGTGTGTGTGTGTGTGTGTGTGTGTGTGTGTGTGTGTGTTTTCATTCTAATTGTTACATTTTAAAAGTCTTTTGTTTTCTTTCTGGTTAGATTACCCACCCACCCCCCAAAAATGAATCTTTATATCATAGAGATATGCTCAGGTTTGTTTTCCTTTGAATTACAATGAGAGAGAGAGAGAAATGGGAAGGATAAAGAGAAAAGAAAGTGGATAGAGTGGAGGTGAGAGAAGCAAATAGAACTGAGATAAAAGAGGCTTGTTAAGAAAAGCTTTCAAAATTGCTTTGAGCAGAATAAAACACAATCATTAAAAGCATCATCATTTCCAAATAAAACCCAGATTGTTGCATTCACATATTAAACAGGTAAGAGAAGCTCTTAAGTGAAACTTGAGAGATAACTGTGGGCCAGTGTTTCCACTCAAGCCAAGCTTCTTAAGTGAAGCTTGTCCTAGCTCCCCACACCCACCCTGTGGGAGAGAGCAGAAGACACGTGCTTTGCTTTTGACACATGTACAATCTAGCTGTAAGCCATAAATGCATACAAAAAACATGACTATATATAATGCATTGTTTATATGTTACCTGCTGGAGGTGCAAAAATAAAGATGATTTTAAATGGAGGGAATTCAGACAGAAACTGGCTAGCAGTTAATTTCTAAAAAAAATAAGCACCTCTTTGCAGTAGATATACATTATAATTGAGATGGAAGGGCACGTAGGGACACATTTCAAGTTGCTTTGGGAGCTGACTTAGAACCGTAGCAATGGCCCACGTGTGCACATGTCCGTGTATAGCCATGTTATCTTTCCAACCAAACTCACTTTATAAGATAACTCACTCTAATAAGTTACTATAGTGCCCTGAACTAAAACCATATAACTTAACCAATACTGTGTGGGCATTCATAGGTATCACATTTAAATAGGGGGAAAAATTAAAGAAAGAAATTAAGAGTAAGAAAAACTGTGTGGGGGGCTACTTGCTTCTTCCAATGAATCTAAAACATGCCAGAAGCTTTTCTTCATTTTGCGTTTGTTGAAGAATTACTGACCCAAGCAAGAGTCAGATGAGGACTACCACTAATCAACAATAAAAGCAACAACAACAACAACAATTGCCTTTTTTAGGAGAGAAATATGAAAAGTAGTAAATTCACCCATTTTAAAAATTAAGACGAAAAGACATAAAATTTAATACACATCATAAATAATAAATATTCTTCAGTTTCATGTGATGGCTAATTAAGGAAAAAGCCCATGTGGAAAATTTGGAGGAGAGATGAATATAACAAGGTAATTAACTCTTTGCTCCTTCAGCTTTAGAGAAGAGACAGCAGGGGGAGATTTCTTTCAAGTTTGGGCCCGAAGTGAGTTCAGAGAGCAAATTTGCCTCTCCAAAAGAAATAAGAGGGATCCTCGAAGCTCTCCACCTCAAGCCCACCTTCTCTCTGACTTGGGTGTCCCAAAGTCTCAGTTCCTGAGCTCTTTGTTCTTTAAATTGAATTCAGCATTTTAATAGACGGTTAGCAGCTGGGTTCTTGCTTGGTTCTCTTGGACTGTCCATGGTGGAATCTGCTATCTGGTATTCATCCTGTCCCATTTGAGAAAGTCTTGATAGCTAAAGATGCACTTTTTCATCCATCCTCTAATTTAGTTTGTCTGATAAATACCCTTGTGATACACATAAGCCACAGCTTTAGTCCCAAACTTCAGGACAGGGAACTCAGAATTAGACTGCTAACAGGCTGTAGAGCTGAGACTAAAAGTCATACCACGTGGTGCCCTGCTTCTCCCTTTCCTGTAGGCTAGATTTCATCTTTTGTTCTTCACTTGAACTGTGGGCATAACAATAAATTACAATCACCATTTTTGCATTGGGAGGAAAGAATAAGGAAAAGGAGAAAGAACAGAAGCTGAAGGAAGATGGGGGAGAAGGAAAAAGGGGGAGACCCTAAAACAATCCCCATAGTTTTCTGAAAAGTGGTGAAAGACAAAGCATTAAATTGCTCCCCTTTTGCTTACAGAGACCAGTAAGGAGGGAAGCACTTCCTAAAATTTCTACCAAATAATGGAAAAATGAATTCCAAAGTTATCCCAGTGTTTTGTGTTTTAAAGGATAGCAATTTGAAGTAAATAATCCATTGACAGAACTCCTTAATGAGTTCTTGACTATGCATAAGTGGGCCACAAAGCTGAACTTTGAGTATAAGACAGATAGAACTATTCTGTTTATAACATTAATGGAAATTTGCAGAAACTGGGGGAAAAAACAAACACAAAAAAACCTGGTAGAGAGGAAAAGAAAATGGTCATAGGATAGAGGGACATAAACTAGGACTTACAGATAACATCTCTACCAACAAATTCTCCATGGTGGGTTAGAGTTGATTATTAATTTTTTTATAGTTTATTGATTTTTTTTTTTTACAGAAAGGAAGAAAGAGGGATAGAGAGTTAGAAACATTGATCAGAGAGAAACATCGATCAGCTTCCTCTTGCATTATCTCCTACTGGGGATGTACCTCAACCAAAGTACATGCCCTTGACCGGAATCTAACCTTGGACCTTTCAGTCCGCAGGCTGATGCTCTATTCACTGAGCCAAATTGGATAGGGCTGATTGTTAATTTTTTTTTTATTACTATAGGGGTGTATTAGTCTCAATTCTATGCTTATGTTCCAATGCAAACTCTTCTAAAACCTCCACTGAAAGTTTGAGACCCAAACTTGGGGAATGAAGACATAGAGAAGGCAAACAAAGGTGACATTGCAGAAGGCATCATTTAAAACAAGACAGAATCCTGTGGAAATAGAAAATAAAGATAAGAAATGAGTGGGAGAAATGGAAGCCTTCAGAGAATGATTACCAAGAAAACTGTAATATAGGAGATCTGGGGGGAAAGCAGCTAATTGTCAATAATGTAGACATTTCATAGTTTTGGCTGCTCAACCTCTAGCTAATCTTCTATAGAAATCTGAAGTTCTATTTGAAGAATTCATTCTTTCTTATTAAACATAATCAGCCTTGAAAATTGAAACTTGCCTTGAGAAAGAAACAAAATGACAACATTGTAGGCCCACAGCATGGCTCAGTGGTTGAGGGTAGACCTATGATTCAGGAGGTCACTGTTTGATTTCTGGTCAGGGCACATTGCCTGGGTTGCAGACTCAATTCCTGGTGGGGTGCCTGCAGGAGGCAACCAATCAATGATTCTCCCTCATCATTGATGTTTCTATCTCTCTGGCCCTCTTCCTTCCTCTCTGAAATATTCACTGAGCCAAACTGGTTTTGACTCTACTGGTATTATTTAAATCAAATAGCTTTCTTGAAATATATTTATATCATTATTAACCAGGCCTATTCATTTGGTGCACCACGAAGGGGTTGGAACATGATACCTGTGTCGAAACCGGTTTGGCTTTCTGTATATGTATATGTATATGTATATGTATATGTATATGTATATGTGTACAGTATATAGACATATACTGTACACATATACATATATTCTTTATTCATTCATTGATGGAGTCTTAGGTTGTTTTCATATCTGGGCTATTGTAAATAATGCTTCAATGAACATAGAGTGGATATAGAATTATAAATTATGTTTTCAAATTCTAACCTAAAAAAAAAAAGAAAAGCAAAACAAATGAATACACAAGATAAAATAGGGAGACATTCATACATACAGAGAACAAACTGACAGTTGCCAGATAGAAGGAGGTGGAGGGATGAGCAACAAAGATGAAGGGGACTAAAAAGTTCAAACCAGTTATTGAATAAGTCATGGGGATGTAATATACAGCATAGGAAAAAGAGTCAATTACTTTGTAATAACTATGTATGGTGTCAGATGAGTACTGCTAGACTTAACCATGGCAATCCCTTCATAAAGTACATAAATGTCTAACACAGTGTTGTACACCTAAAATTAATATGATATTGTATGTCAACTACAACTAAAAAAAGAAAGCACTGCAGATGTGCTACTCTCTTTTGGAACATATATATGACTTGCTTTTACTTTAACGTTTTTTAAGTTCTGTGGGTTTTTATTTTAATGTAGGTGAAGAAACAACTTGGATTTTAGAAATGTACTTTTTAATCATTTAGATGTCAAGCAAGTATTTATTGACCATAACTTTAAATTTCCCAGTAATAGTTTTCCCCAAATGCTTAGTGTCTTGCTTTTACATTTATTCATATATTCTTTTTTTGTACACTCAGTACTTCATTTAATCATTAATTTATTATTTGTTTATTCAAAAAATTATTATTAGTTTCCTAATATGTATGTGGAAGGCATTGGGTTGGCAAGGAAAAAAGAAGCATTAAATATTTGTACAACATAAAACCCAAGCATGTGTGTGTTTTTTCCATTTGGTAACATTTGCAAAAGAAAAGCAATAGGACAAAAACAAGGAGCATGGGGTTTTCAGATGTTCCAGGTCTTCCTAATATGGTCTCTCGTGTTCTGAGGTGAGTCCTGCTTTGACAGGCAACTTCTTGGGTTTTTAAGCAAGAGAATAGGGAGGAAAGGGAGAGAGAACAAAAGTTCAAAAGGTTAAGCTGTGGGGAGGAGGTTATCTTGATGTGAGACTGGAATCTGAAGGCAGATGTAAAGGAGCAGAAGCAGCTGCTGTGTGTGAACTGGACGGGAGATGTTTAAGGATCCCCGTGCCTTCATTGTGTTTAAGAAAACAAACGAAGAACTTGAGTTATTCTGAAAATATTTTTGGTTGTTGCACCACTGTGTGTTTTTCCTGGCGGTGATGTTGATGATGTTCTTCATGTGGGTTATTATTTTGTAGTGTCCAGGACGCTATTTGATTGCAGGTGACAGAAATCAGCTCACACTGATCAAGCATAAAATGTGGCCTATGTAACTTCTCTCTCTCTCTCTCTCTCTCTCTCTCTCTCTCTCTCTCTCTCTCTCTCTCTCTCTCTCTCTCTCTCTCTCTCTCTCTCCTCTAGATTATTTTCTATGCTTAGAAGGTTACTTATCTGTGGTGGGAAAGATGACCGTTTTGTATTTCACATGATTCTTACAGCCACAGAAAAGAGAACCTGTCATCCTAATCTCACCCTGGTATTTAGGACACATAGTCACTCCACCTAGGTCACTTGCCTACCCTGTGACAGGGGACTTAGGGAAACTGAGTAAGACATAATTTCAGATGACTACTCTGGTGTTGCATTGGGATGGGTCCTTTAATCCATGTTAAAAGAAAGTTTCCAGCTATTAGGAAAAGGAATCTATTATGATATACTTGACATTGTACCACTTGATGAACAATTGTCTCCTTATTTTGGGCATATGCACTGCTATCACCACACAGGGTTGAATTAACTTATATTTAAATATATAACTGTCTTTTCAAATAGCTTTCAAAGAATTACACTCCACGGTTGCTTTGAAAAATTATTGGATGTGCAGAAAAACATGGAAATAGAGTCACAAGACTAAGTTACAGTAAGTGAAGCTAACACCCATCACTGGAGAAATGAGGTACATGCATTTAAATGTCATCTACAAACACTCAAGTCCTTTGCAGGCCACCTAAGATATAAAATATACCCAGGAAGAGATAAATCCCTGTTTCCTTTTGTTAAAACATGCCCCAAAGAATTGCCTGTCACCTACTAAATAGTACAATTGAGATTATAAACATATTGTTGCATTTCCAAGTTAGAAAAGTTCATATATTGTGAAGGCTTATCATTCAGATGTCAAATATCTGTTAAAAACTACTTGTTGATTTTATTAAAAAAAATTATTAATTTCCAAGAGAGTAAGTTATTAGGGGAAGGGGAGTGTCTGAGTTAATGAAATTGAAAGTGCAATTAGTGCCTTCAGAGGAAGTCTTACAAAATATACAAGGTAACAATCTAGCCTTAAGAGAATTAGGAAAGAGTAAAAGTAGAAGAATTAATGCTCCCAAGAAAATTTAGATAATAGAAATATCAGAGAGATATTTATATGTAAATAAAATATGTAGATTTAAAATGTTAAAAAAAAAACAATACAAAAGGAAAAAATGTTAAAAAACAAGGTACAGATAGATTTGAAAAAGAACCAATTAGAAATTCTAGAAATAGAAAACATGGCCCTTGAAGTAAAATAAAATCAGTGGTTTTAAGGGCATGTTAGATACAGCTTGAAGGAAATTCATGAACTAAAAAATAGATCTGAAGTTATAAAGAAGTTGCATTATGTACATCTAATTTATGTGCACACACAAATATATATACAAAGAAAGGTTAAAATGAAAAAGTCACTTACAATGGAAATTTCATTTAGGATTCAATAGAAGGAATGGGAGAAAAATTACCTATTGAGGCAGATTATCTGCAAAGGAATACTAACGAGATAGACAGCAAACTTCTCAATTGCAATATAATAGGCACAAAAAATAATATCTGCAAAATGTTGAAAGTACCTGTCAATCAACAATTCTATATCCATCTACATTTAATAATGTATACCTATGTCATTCAAAAATGAGGTCAAATGCAAGTACTTTTTCCAAATACAGAATAAGAAAGCCTAAGACTCACAGACCTTTGCTGAAAGAATCAAGTCAGAATGTTCTTCATAGAAAGAAATTGAACCCAGACAAGGCTAATATATAAGAATTAGTAGTGACAAAGCAAAATGGCAAATTGTAGATCAATCTAAATAAGCATTCTTTGAATGAAATAATAAAAACAACCATTTGGGGCCATAATCTCAACATGGAACATTTCTTGATTTTACAAAAGTTATTTCTAAGGAGGGATGGGGAGAAAGGATACCCAGGGTTGTTTTATTTCTTTAGTTAATAGTGGACACAGGTTATGATTCTATTACTCTTCATTTCTGGTTTGTGTTTGAATGTGTCATATGAAGTTTAGAAATAAATAAATTATCTATATTTAAAAAGAAAATTATCAATATTTAAAAAGAAAAATGGATATAAAAGTCTGAAAAACAACAACATACAGGACAAGTGGAAAATAATCAGATTTAAAGTATAAGTTTATTCTTGTCTTTTTTTTTTTTAAGAGGCTAAACATACTCATTAAGATAAGGCCTTACAAACTCAGAGTAACAGAACAGGAAAAAAAAATATTATTTCAAACAAGAAGGAATTTTAAAGAATCAACAAGCTTGAATGACCCCCCCAAAAAAAGAACAAGAAAAGAGAAAAACAGAGTGATGGTAAAAAAAAGCACAAAATATAATGGTGCAAATAAGTCCAAATATACAAGCAATTACAATAAATATAAGTAATCTTAAGTTGCAGCTAAAAGAAATATTAAAAGCTTGAATTTTAAAATATTCATAAATAATTTCTACTATAAATACATCTAAACCTTAAGACCATAAAAAGTTTAGAAGTTAAGTTCTAGGAAAATAAAGATGAGGCAAATACCAGCTAACTAATTGGAATAAAAAGCTAATGCTGCTAAATTAATATTAGAAAAAATAGACTTTAAGGCAAAAAACATTATTAAGACACCAGAGGCCCAGTGCACAAAATTCATGCACAGAGGGGAGTGTCCCTCAGCCCAGCCTGCATTTCTCCAATCTGGAACCCTCAAGGGATGTCCAAATGCCCATTTAAATGAGCAATCTGACATCCTTCTCACAATCCAGGACTGCTGGTTCCCAACCACTTGCCTGTCTGCCTGTCTGCCTGATTGCCCACAACTGCCCTACCCTGATAGCTTGGTCACCCCAACTGCCCTCCCCTGCAGAGCTGGTCACACCTAACTTCCCTCCCTTACCAGCCTGATTGCCCCTGACTGCCCTCCCCTGCTGGCCCGATTGCCCCTAACTGCCCTGCCAGCCTGGTCACCCCAACTGCCCTCTTTTGCAGGCCTAGTTGCCTCTCACTATCCCCCCTGCAGGCCTGGTTGCCCCCCAACTTCCTTCCCCTGCTGGTCCGGTCACCCCTAATTGCCCTGCCTTGCGAATCTGGTCACTCCCAACTGCCCTCCCTTGCAGGCCTGGTCCCTCTCAACTGCCCTCCCCTGCTGGCTGATTGCCCACAACTGTCCTCCCCTGCCAGCCATCTTGTGGTGGCCATCTTGTGTCCATATGGGGGGCCATCTTTTACCACATGCCGTCTTGTGTGTTGGAGTGATGGTCAATTTACATATTACTCTTTTATTAGATAGAATTGTTAAGCATAATTGTGGCTAGTACATATTGACAAAAGGAATAAATCACCTGGAAAATATAACAATTCTGAACTTATATGCACCAAATAACATACATTCAAAATATATGAAGCAGATATTGATCAAATTTTAGGAGAAAATAGACTAAAATCATAATGAAAAAATTTTTTTTTAACAATCTTGTCTCAATAATTAATAAACCAAGCAGGCAAAAAAAAAAAATCTTAACAAGGATATAGAAGATTTAAGCAACACAAATTGTAAGATTGATATGTTTGATATATATATTAAATTCTGAACCCAACAGTTTGAGAATATGAAATATATCCCAGCAAACTTGGGTCATTCACCAAATTGACTATTAATCAGACCTCTTAGAAAATATTAAAAAATACTAGAATTGATCTGAATATGATTAATTTAAAAATTAGAAAATAGAGCTGAATACAATGTCATTAAATTAGAAATCAGCAACAAAAATCCCTAATATATTTGAAAATACAGAATAAACTTAAACTTATTCATGAGCTAAAAAATTGAAGGATAATGATGGGTAGAGGGGGCCAAAGTGGAGAAACGGGGGACATCTGTAGTACTCTCAAGAATAAAATAAATTTTAAAAAAACAAACAAAATAAAAATTTAAAAAGCAATAAAAAAAAAACAAACATTACAAGGCAAAACTTGAGTGACACTATTTTCCCTTTCTCAATAATTTAGTCCTATACCAATAGCTGATACAGAGCAAATTCGGAGGATCTGCAGTGCCGGAGGAGGATATCAGGATCCATAGAGGATGAGGAGAGTATCCACTCAAGGATGGCAGGCAAACTAGCAGGAGGAATCATCCTGAACAGGGTAAGAAGGTACCCCCACAATATAGTCAGGGCAATGTATAATATAAGAATCCATTTACATGGATTGAAGATTAGTTGCATAAAATAAGGTTAACTGCATAAATAAATAACTGAAAAATTATGGAAGCTAGTCTTCTCACTATTAAATTTAATAGTGGACAAAGGTTATGATTCTATAATTTCATTTTTTGAAAAGTTAGATATATGTAAAGGGCAAAAACTAGAATGGACATGTGACTTGAAAGTACAATATTAGCATGAACTCATGATTTTCAATATATATTGACAGACATAGAAGGAAGGATGAATAAATAATAAAGGGGCAATTATTAAACTACATTAATCTAAAAGTAGGTTTTAGCATTTCATGCCACCAAGAAAACAGCCAAAACTATCCTCTTCATTCATGTCCAGCTCCCACTGCTTTCCAAGGTCATTAGCAACTACCATTGGGAAAGGAACCAGTCCTTATATGATTTCCTTCTGCAGCTGAAATAGCCCAAGATCAGTGGATACAGCAAGTGGGTTTACAAAACAGAACATTGGAAAAGAAATATCATTCAGAGTCTAGAACACTGAAAAGTGTTTTAAAAAAGACATTCTCCCAAGTTTGTTTGTTTACTGAAGAAAAGAAAGGGCATTCCTTTCTACTCTGTTTGGAATCTCTTTTTAATCTTAGCCATGCTAAGCTTTATATTGTGTACTTAAGAAGAGCTTTATGGGAGCAAATTTGTAATTCTAAAGCAGTCTACAAATGTACACTCACACAGCATAACCCAACCACAGTGTTATGCAGATTTTTCTCCATCTTAGATTCTGCAGTTCTTAGATTCTTAAAGGAGAATGTGGATGCAGTGGTGTGTCACAACTGCTGTGTGAGAAGTCCAAGGAAACAGGGAACAGCATGATGATCAACCTTGGCATTCCCCGCATACAGCGTGATTATATTGTAATACTGTTTGATGCAATCGTATGTTTGATCAGTTTCAAGAGATGAATATCACTTCACTTCAAACAATATAATACAGTCTCATTGTATGGAATTATGGCTGCTGTCAATCAGCATATGGTATAACCCTTAAAGTGCCATCTTTGGGGAATGTCATAAAAATGATTGCAACACTTGCATTAATTAGTAAGTTTTTGCACTAAAACCAAGCAAAACCTGTTAAGATAATTTATCTGCTATATCTCAGTTCATTTTTCTCATCATTAGAAACATGCATATAACACATACGTGCACACATTCAGCTAATGAGCTCAACTTACTGGAGTAACCATGCTAATAAAAATGCTATAATGTGTATGCACCCCCTTCCCCACTCCACCCTATATGGATCAATAAGCTATATTTTCTCTATTTTGTTTATGGTCCACAAATATACCCCTACTAGTGGCCTGGTGCACAAAATTCATGCATGGGGGTCGGGAAGGGGGCCATCAGCCTGCCTGCACCCTCTCAAAATCCGGGACCCCTTGGGAAACACCCCTCTCACAATTTGGGACCGCTGGCTCCTAACTGCTCCCCTGTCTGCCTGCCTGATCACCCCTAACCATTTCTGCCTACCAGCCTCATTACCCCTAACTGTCTTTGCCTGCCTGCAGGATCGTTCTAAGTGCTCTCCTGCCTGCCTGATCACCCTTAACCACTCACCTGCCTGCCTGATAGTCCTAACCACTTGCCTGCCTACCTGATTGGCCCTAACCACTCTGCCTGCCTAATTGCCCCTAACTGCTCACCTGCCTGCCTGATAACATCTAATTGCTTGCCTGCCTCCCTGATTGCCCCTAACCACCTGGGCTTTGGCCTCCTGCTCACTGTGGTAGTAGTCTTTGCCTTGGCTCCACTGCTGCAGCTTCATCTGGAAGGTTGTCAAGAAGGATGTTTGTCAGGAGGTCCAGTAGGTCATTCAGCTGTCTGATCTAATTAGCATATTACACTTTTAATATTATAGATTCTGAACCAATTATCCTATCAGAGTGAGAGATTGGTACAAAGTAAAGACAAACACTTTATTATTATTAGGTCTATGTTCTTGATAAACCAACTTTGGAATTCAAGCTCAACAAATGACAAACAGTAACATGTGGGTAAATTTGATTGATAAATACAGATTTGGATTCTTTTGAATGTTAGTAATTTCAATTTTTGATTGTTAATCGTTAGATATAATATTTTGAGGGAATAGAATTATGATTTTTTTCACTAACTATGGAATATTTTTCATCTTGGTTGAGTCGTGTTTCTCTGTTATTAGTTATTCCTTTGTTTTAGGTTTTGTAATAGTCACCCTGTCATACTTACTATTGCAATTTTTTCCAATGTACACATAACTTGAGAGATTACTGCTTTAACATGTTACACACTGATTTTACCTAAGATTTAATATATTTTCTCAATGTACCTAATACCTCCAGATTTAACTTTGTTTGTTGACAGTTATGATTTTGTATGACAGTATATATTATTGGGACATTATGAGCCTTTTTCTGAATAATGCCTCTGTCCTTATGTCACCTAGCATTTTCCTTTTCATTTTTCCCCAGTGAACTTCAAATCTATTGTCAACTCAGTAATCACCTCCTGTGGTTGACAATTTCTAAGATAGTTTCCAATGACATCTGCCTCCCAGCATTCATAAACTTGTATAATCTTCTCTCTTTGCATATCAGCTGAATCTAGTGACTTGCTTAAAATGAATAAGAATATTGCCAAAGTTATTGGATGACACTTTCATGATTAGGTTATAAAATTTGTCTTGCTGACAGTCTCTCTCTAGTTGGCTTAGATGAACCAAGCTCCCATGTTAGAGAGCCCAGTATGGCAAGGAACTGAGGCAGCTTCTGGACAACAGCCAGCAAGGAACTGGCTCTCATTCCAATAAACCCACAAGGAACTGAATCCAACCAACTACCTTGAGCTTGGAAGCTGATACCGCCTCAGGTGAACTTTCGTGTAACTGTGGTACCAGGTGACGTCTAGATTTCAGCCTTTGGAGACCCTGGATCAGGGACTCCTGTGAGGTGGAGCCCAGATTCCAAGCCTATAAAGACTGGCCATGGTTGGAAGTCACTAACTTTGGTTTTATTTGCTACATGGCAATAGACGACACTCCTACTATCTTTTAATGAGCATACTTGGTATATTCCTTTTGTAGTGAGTAGTAAAATAGTGAAGTTGAGCTGTAGATCTTCACACTTTGCCTTCAAAATAGAGAAGGTCTTTGCTCATGGGCAGGCTGCGTGGAAGTGCTGACCAAGTCCACAAAGAAATATGGGAAATCTCTAGGACCTCCCAGCAAAGCTCCCACTATGATTCTCAGGGCAGAGAAGATTGTAAAGGTTTGAAGTATAAAGGTGCTATTTCTTTTTCCAAGGCAAAGTTTGGCACAAACACTTACTGGGACTATGGAAATATAACATGGTTTTTATTCATGCCTCCAATGCCACATTCAAGACACATCTGCCTTGTTTCACAGACTCTTTTCACATGGCCCGTCATGTCAGCAGCTTGTTGAGTTCTGGGCTTTGTGGTGGAATTGTGAAAGACCCCACGAGAGCCTTTAAAAAATTAAATGTAAGTTGTCTTACTATTAGTAGTTGTCAGTATTTGAAGAACGGGTCTAACAACAGTACATCCTTTGTAAATTATTTTATTAATCATTCAGTTATCTACACCTTGAGAAAGTGTATCAAATCTTAGGTAATTCAGTGCGTACCATGTGCAAAGAGATAATCCAATTGGGTAGGAAAAGGAAGTCAGTTTGGTATAGAACCTGTTTCATGGGTGGGCCATGTGTGACTTATCAAGAACTGATTGATTTAAGTGGTCCCTAAGTAGTCTAGGATTTAAAAGAACAATGGGAAAAAATGAGATTTTTTTCCTTATTAGATTAACAAAGATTTTTTTAATGAGTAATATCCAGGCTGGGTTATAGGGGAAATGGATTATACATAGTTGGTGAGAGTATAATTTGGCATAACATTTTTAGAGAGTAATTTAATAGAATACTTCAGCAATTTTTAATTTTTAAATTTTTTTTATTGATTTCAGAGAGGAAGAGAAAGGGAGAGAGAGATAGAAACATCAATGATGAGAAAAATCACGAATCGCTGCCTCCTGCGTGCCCCACACTGGGGCAGGAGCCCACAATCTGGACATGTGCCCTTGACATAGAACCGGGGACCCTTCAGTCTACAGGTTAACACTCTATCCACTGAGCCAAACAAGCCAGGGCAGAATACTTCAACATTTTAAGTCTATTTCACGTCGAAAAGTGTACTCCAAGTAAATAAATCTGAACTTGCAAAGATGCTAAAAGCTGTTTACTGAAGCACTGATTATAAGAATAAAAATTTAATACAACCTAAATATTTGTTGGTAAAGTTAAATGCATTAGAAATACACAAAATACAGGCTACCATAGCAAGTTAAAGAGAAACACTCATATTATGGAAAGGTTTATCAGAAATAATTATTAATTTTTTTTAAAGTTAGGTACTGAGCAAAACATTTTTTAAAAAAATGCCAACCATAGATGTGCATTTGTGAACAACTGAGAGCAAGAAATCATTTCAAACTGGTTTTCCCTAATAAAGGAACTTTTAAGAGGAACTTGAACATTTTTCAGTGAGCATGTATTATTTATTAGTCAGAAAAGGCAGCTATTTTCACTTTGAAAAAATTCTAGATACTAGTTTTTGCTTTTACTCTTTTTTTAAAAAATATATTTTATTGATTTTTTACAGAGAGAAAGGGAGAGAGATAGAGAGCTAGAAACGTCGATGAGAGAGAAACATCGACCAGCTGCCTCCTGCACACCCCCTACCGGGGATGTGCCCGCAACCAACGTACATGCCCTTGACCGGAATCGAACCCGGGACCTTTCAGTCCGCAGACCGACGCTCTACCACTGAGCCAAACCGGCTTCGGCTGCTTTTACTCTTTCTAACACTGAAAAAAAAATTTGACCTCCAATTGCTCATCTTTTTTTATTCAGTAGCTCAGTTAAGCACCTATCATGTGTCCTGTGGTAGTCACTAAAGAAATGCTGTTAAAAGAGATAACCTTGAATTCTAATGAAAAAGACATGTAAATTTCACATGTAAATAAAGTTTGTAAATGCTCAGAGTAGATATAAGATAAGGTGGAGTCACAAAAGAGGGAGTGATCAATTTGAAATTGTGGAACAATTCATCTTTGCAGGTATTTCCTTCACTACAAAACGATAAATGTCTTGAGACTGATTCCATAACACATGCTTTTAATATATTTTTAAGGTCCACAACCTTGCAGATAGTGTGCCAAGTGTTCAAAAATATCTCTACATTCACTTTATTCATTGTTAGAGTAGTAGATTTTGAACTTTTGGGATTCAAGACTGGAGTTCAAAAGATAGAATAAGCAGTGGGACATTTGTATGGATTTAAACATTCAGAACACTCTAAACAAGTAAGCAACAACTTCAGGCAGGGGAAGGTCTTATGGGTCTATGATAAAGAATCCAGAGTAACCAAGGTAAGCTAGTTCACATAGTTGCCATTAATCACAGAGATTCAGTGTTTGAGTAGAATGTCTATATTCTAATAACTCCTGTTAGGTTAATTATATTTGTATGAGCATATATGTAATCCACATGAATATGAATATGCTCATATAATGCATATTCATACATAAATATTTAGAAATCAAAGATTAATAACCATGCTTACCATTTATCACTGATTTGCCGTTTTCTATTTATTTCACAAGGCGAATTGTATGGTGGAGCACCTACCTGAGTCAACATACTCTCTCAGGACAGACAGCCTCCCACAGGAGCTCATTGAATAGCTTAAGGCGGATGGACCTTTGATGACACACCTGGGCAGGGTGGGGGGCAGGCTCAGCTATTTCAGAGGAAACTGTGAAGAAGCAGGGAAAACATATGGCTTCCTTTTGCTTTCACTAGAAGCAGAGAGTTGAGTTCTTTATTCATCTTTTTTTTTTAAAGGGACTGCTGGTGGTTGGTGGGAAAACTCATTGGAATGCTTCATTCAAGGAGTACTTGCTCTTTCTCCAAAGCTTTCATATATTATCTGAAGATATGGCTTCAATTATTTTCCATCATGATCTTGAAATTTGGTTCCAGTGAAAACTTTCTCTAAATGACTGTGCAATCAAGAGGATGTATTTGCCCTACCAACTGTGCCTCAGTATCCCTGTTCATTAAAAACAAAAAGGCAAAAAGGCAAGCAATGCATATCTAACTCATTCCACATGCCTAATGTAAAAATGTGAGAGACTTTGAGTACATGAGAGTGCTTCAAAAGATTCAAAACAAATTGCAAAAATTCAGACATTAAAATCAAATAGAGTTTTCTTGTGTGAATGGTTGTTGAGCAAAATGTTTCCACTAAAAATATTAACTGATGAGTTTGGTTAATAAAAGTGTGTGACTTGCCAAGAAATGGATTTATATTAATTATAAAAATTACATTATAATTAATGCACTCATTAATGATCTACATATCAATATCAATTGAAGGTTTAATATTTTAAGGAGGATGGGCAATTAGCAGTTTGACACCATGAAAAAGAGATAACCAGCTGACTGATGGGTCCCCATCAAGTTTAATTTTAATTTGTTTCTAAAGTATCTTCTTTAGGAGTGATTTTTAAATGCACATCATTCTTTCTCCTTCCAGAAAATGAATATATATGTTGTTTAAGATGGATATCTGAACAACAAAGAATGAAGTCTGGCATATGTAACAAGAAATGAGCATATCTTCTAAATGGGCTTGATGGTTGGGTATAAGTCCTATTCTCTCCCACAGTAATATAACTGGATTGCTCTTTAAATTAAGTGAATTTGTGTGTCCGTTTTTCCTTAATGGAATCAGTTTTGATATACTCTTTGTTCGTGGTGTTTCAGGCTTCAGTGTAAGGGTTCTTTGTATCAACTTTTTAAAGTTACAGTACAAAGAGGTTTAAGAATTCCCAACAGGCTTTTATTTAACCAAAGCTTTTGATCTCAGACCTGCTGGGACCTAGTGAAATCCTTACCAATTCTCCAGTAACTCCTCACTATTGGAATTTGAAAAGACCCACCTGAAGGATTGAACTCCTGGTATGGTTTCAGCCATCCTTTAGATCACTCTATTCAAGCAGACTGCGAGGGGGTCTACTGCGCCCTTTGTGATCTGCTAAGCAGCCTAAGGTGTCCTTTGCATAAGTTGTTCTCTGAGGAAATAAAAATCGGGAGGACACAGGCCTGTATACCTTACTTCCTGCTATCTTCAGTTAAAGGGGCATCGCAGGGGGTGTGCTTAACATCCTTTGCTACCTAAATACCTTTTGGACATGGGAACTCAATAAAAGACCTTTCATTGCATCTATTACCCTACTGTGGTGCATAACAAATTAGATTTAAAAGGCTACTTCTTTCCCTTACAGCAATTTCTATCATTTTCTTTAAAATTTCAATACAGTATTTAATGGCAGGCTATTTTATAATATACTTTAAACCTCTATAATGCCAATTATGCTGGCTATTATTTCCAAACAAATTAGACAATAGACAAATTGTAGTTTTAAAAGACAAAGTAGGAAAACGACTATTTTAAAACATGTTAAATATAAAGCAAATATTGTTTTTAGTAACCTTTAAAAACTATAAATGTGAATTAATTTTGTATTTGACCCCAGACTCACATTTTTAGAAAATATTGAAACTTGAAAATTATCAGTGCCACATGGTAAACTATTTGGAGAAAGAATGAAACAAAATTCTCAATTGTAATATTGAAACTTTTTATTTATTTTATTTAAAAACTTTATTGTGCAGAGATTTTAACAACATGTTAACAACAGCAAGCATGGAAAGCAAAACTTGGCAAAAGATACAATTTTTGCTGCCATGTGTGAGAAAAACAGATTTGCCTACAGGCCACTTCTATATAAATCTTGATCTTTACCTTTGCATTAATGTGATATAAAGCCTTGTCGTTATTTAAAAAAGAAAATTGTACTCTAGCTTGATAAATCAAGATTGACTTGCTCCTGTTACTCTCATTGCATCAGATGCTACTATCCCTGACAAAGCCTCAAGGTAACTTTATGCCAAAGAACTAGAGGGAAATATATACGTATATCCAGAAGCTGTGAAATATTTGCCATTTGGTGCTCACTGCTGGAGGGCAAATGCTATCATGCTACACATGTACCACCGATTACCAGACATTAGAGGCACTGGACCCTCCTTCTGTGTTAAATACAGAAAAGTAGCCCAGCACAATCATAATTCTGAATATGTGGTAGAGTTGTCAGGCAATGTGTTTAATTTGGGGTTCAGGAATAATGTTAGCATACTCATAGACATGACATGATTGTTTCATTTCTTGACTTATTAATTTTCATAAACATTTGTTTTACATCTGATTGGTAAATATCTACTAGTATAACTAGCTGCCTGATGCAATATTATTTTCTTCAATTAGTAATAACTGATTATATGAAGTTAAGATGCTATGAATGCTTTTCCTGGAGAAAAAGGGCCCACATACTTGCAGAAATGGGGGAATGGTGGGAATGATGAAGAAATGGTTTCTGATTTTTATGGATAATATAAGCATTACTTATTATATGTTGTGCTACAATAATCCCCCTTTCTCTGTACAAATGTATTTTTATGCACACACAAGTAGTTTAATACAGTATTTATTGTAATTTCAAATTTACTTCCACTCACTCCCTCTATATTTTTCTTGATTTCAGAGAGGAAGGGAGAAGGAGAGAGAGGTAGAAACATCAATGATTAGAGATAATCATTGATTAGCTGCCTCCAGAATGCCCCCCAATGGAGATTGAACCTGTAACCTGGGCCCTGATTGGGAATTGAACTGTGACATCTTGGTTCATCCGTTAATGCTCAACCACTGAGCAACACCAGTGGGCATCACTCACTCTTACAATATAAGTACTTACAATTTAGGGGATGGTTACTCTGCAAATCTATCAGTTTAAAAGATGTGCATCACCTTTAATTTGAAATAAATGAACTTCCAAAATATGGTTTTTTTAAATACAACATGGGTATAGCTATACTGAGAAGTATGTTCACTAGTGCATCATGTGTGAGAGTTACAATTGCAATCAATCTAAATGTCATCACACAGGATTGCTAATAAGACAGCAAATATCCGTGTAACAGTACTGTCATGGTTTGCAGCCTTACCAAGTGCCAAGCAGTGAGTCCTCATCCTGGCACCCAGTTCAGGGAGGCTTTGTCGATATATTATGGGTTTAGAAAGTGAATTCCAGAGAAGTTAAGTAACTTCCCAAAGTCACAGTTACTAAGAGTGGTGCTAGGATTCAAACCCAGTGAAGCCCTGTGGTTGCAAAGTTCATGAACTTAATCTAACCCTCTATGATAATGCTCACATATATTTGAAAAATGAGACAGCATAGACATCATAAAATGAAAAAGATGCATAAGAAATATAATTTTTTAAAAATGAAGTCACAAAGAGGAAGTACTGTAGGATGTCATTTTGATAAAAATCATATCCATATCCATACAGGGGTCCTCAAACTTTTTAAAGTGGGGGCCAGATCACGGTCCCTCAGAGAGCTGGAGGGCCGGACTATATGAACTACTAATTCCTACTGTAACACCTCGGCTGCGCTCACTGCCCAAAAAACCTGGCGGGCCTGATCAGATTCCTCTGCGGGCCGCATGTGGCCCGAGGGCCGTAGTTTAAAGACGCCTGTGAGAGAAAAGTTTAAAGGAATGTGCACCAGGCTGCTCACATGAGAGTTTCTGCAGGTGGGACTCTTGTGTTCTAATTTATAATTCATGTGACATTTAGGTAATTTATAAATGTATTTGATAAAAACAAAGATAGGTATTTCTTTAAAATATTAACATGTAATTAATGGACTCAATAAAAATAATGAATTATTGTATCAACATATTATTTTTTCAAGATATCAAATGCTGATAATCAATTTGTCGATTTTTTAAACAAAGCAAAAATAAATTACATGACAGATTTTTTGTTCTATGGACATTATCACAGTCTGTTTTAAGGGAGGATAGTAAGCTGTGATAAAGAAAGCTGTAACATGGAAAGGTTTTTTTCCTCAAGTAATCAAGTTTTGTAAGTGACGTGTCTTATAACTATTGAAAAAAATCCATTTCATCAATAGAGTTATACATCTTTTTATTTCTCATTCCCTATATTGGAACAGCAAATCTTTTAAAGGTTTTTAGGAAAGGAGGATTCCCACAACCTTTCTAATGTAGAAAAAGACTTAGTACGCTGGCACTTATAAGCTGCTATTATAAGCAGACATTACACCCAGGCTCCTGAGGAGGGAACATATCTGTGCATTTCATTCTGAAGTTGCAAATGGTATTTGAGACCCTCCTAGGCTCCACTAGAATTGGGGCTGGCTCTCACTCTCCTTCTTGCATTTCAGCATTAAAAAAAATAATAAAACATAACACACACACACAAAACAAACAAACAAACAAACAAACAAACAAAACCCAAATCAGTAATGCTTTGTAATGCTTTAAAAAATTCTAATTCAAAGATCTGCTTATGGAGCTCATATGGTTTTAAAAGGTAATAAAGAACATATCCTTATAATGAAAGGCGAGCCAAGAAAAATGGCATCTAAAGGAGTAAGTCAGCCAAACAAAAACTTGAGGCCACCCCAAGCTCATTGTCAGAATTACAGCTGTCACGTCCACCAATGAGACCTGGAGGAAGGTGGCCAGGAAGTCGGGTGCTGGGGCTGGAAAGCCTGTTCCAGATCTGCTGGCAGTTGGCCCTTCAGCTGCTGTACCACCTAGCAGGACACAGCATGCTGGATCTGGTTGTGAACCACAGGAGCAGAGTGAAGTGAAGTACAGCCAATATTGTCAACAGCAAGGTTGTCAAGTTAGAACTAACAATATATTCCTGGGAAGATACAGTGTTTTGAGCTTTGGGTTCTGTGGGAAGGAGGAACAGGGAGCATGTATGGACTTGCAACAACCCTGAAAGCTTAATCTACTCTTCTGCTCATAGCAACTGGTTATGGAAATCCAGTTTTCCTTCAATCTTTTGATTCCTGCAGGTAGCTTGTCTTACTGATAAAGTAAGATCTTGAGAAATATGGAGAAAGAAGTGAATGCCAGGTTGAAAGGGGAGGTATTAAGGTTAGAAGAGATATTCAGTTTTAAAAGAAAAGTGGGTTTTTCTTTTAATGAACAACATAAACTGATGAACAAAAATAGAACCGAAGTCATAGAAGCATGGAATAGACTGCCCAACCTATGAGGAAAGGCAGGGATGAGGGGGTAAGAGATCAACCAAAGTACTTGCATGCATGCATGTGAGCAAAAGCAATGGACACAGATGGGGAGGGGGCAGGGTGCGAGAGCATGTGCTGGGGGTTGGGGGCAGCCATGGAGAGGTCAATGGGGGAAAAGGAGACTTATGTAATATTACATTAAACAGTAAAGAATTTAAATTTTTTTAAAAAGAGTTTCACACTCAAGAAAAAGCTAAAGAGTTCATCACCACCAAAAAGAAAAATAGGTTTTAGATTTTGGCATTAACAGACAGCTGTCATGTTTCTTTTCTTCAAAAGGTAAAATAGTGAGGCAAAATAGGAAAGAAAAAAAAAAGATCATTTTGTAGATTAGCAACTCACTATGTTTAGTGTCAAGTAAAAATGTATCCAATACAAATTCTAATCATAGATCACCTCCTCAAACAAAAATGAATAAACAGAGGCCCAGCTGGAGTGACTTGGTTGATTGTTATCCTATGTACCGAAAGGTTGCTGGGTTGATTCCCAATCAGGGCACATACCCAGGTTGCGGGTTTGACCCCAGGTTGGGTCACATAAGGAAGCGATTGATGTTTCTTCCTCATGTCTCCTCTCTCTCTCTCTCTCTCTCTCTCTCTCTCTCTCTCTCTCTCCCTCTTTCTCTCTTTCCCCCTCTCTCTCCCCCCCTCTCTCCCCCATCTTTCTCTCTCCCCCTCTCTTTCTCTCTCTATCCTCTTTCTCCTCCTCCTCTTTCTCCTCCTCCTCCTCCTCTCCATTCCTCTATCTAAGCATGTCCTTGGGTGGGGATTTAAAAAAAGAAGAAATAGAGAATACACACTTATGGCAAGTCATCTTAGAACACCTTTGAAGCTGAAGAGAGTCCCGCTTGCATAGAGTAGGCCCTTCATAAATACTGAAAACTGAATACACTTTGCTGAATTGGAGCTAGTTTTTGCAGCCTGTGGTCCTCCCTAAATAGTATGACCTCCTGGTTTGTACAAGTATTTGCTTTGTGTCCCCCCAAAATGCATAAATTGAAACCTCAACTCCTGATGTGATGGTGTGAGGAAATGGAGCCGTGGGGAGGTGCTTTGGCCATAAGAATAGAGCCCTCATCAATGGATTAGTGCCCTCACAAAAGAGACTCCAGAGAGCTCCCAGCCCCTCCCACCATGTGAACACAGCGAGAAGACAGTTGTCTATAAACAGGAAACAGGCCTTCACCAGAACCCCACCTTGGTGGCACCCTGATCTTGTACTTCCAGCCACCAGAAGAGTTAGAAATCAATGCCTAATGCTTACAAGCTACCCAGTCTATGGCACTTGGCTATAGCAGCCCTAACAGACTAAAACAACCTTACACACATGACAGGCATGTGCCAGTCCTAAGTCTGGAGCATTATTCAGGCATAACTATAGCTGCACATTTAAGACTCAGTTGAGAACTAGAATGTCATTTGGCAAAGAGTGTACATCTGGAGGTCCCTGTACCCTGTCTGCTCACAGCCAGCGTGTGCAGCTCCCTGCTGCCTGGTGCGGCCATCCTCATGACACCCTCTGTGTAACAGTGCTTCTCCTGATGCTTCTCACATTCACACACTCTCTCTAACCTCCTTTCTTGCTCAGACTTCTGATCAATCAAGGTTCCCTTTCTCACGAAGTCCCTGATCACTGACCTCTTCCTGCCTGAATGCCTCTTGGTCTCTGTGAGTATGAACTTCCCTGATGTCTCCTTTCACAGGCCTCGGAGACTGGCTCAGAGATCAGCAGGTGTGCAGCCATGCCTGTGGGCAGAATCTGTCACCTCACGCCAGCACAGAGACCCAGGCCCTGACTGCAGACAGCAGCCTTTGGGCAAAGCTCTGATCTCAAATTGAATTGGCATGGCCTGGTTTGACAGCTAATTTCATGTGTCCTTTTGGCTAGGTGGTAATACCCAGTTTTTGGTTAAGTGTTGTGTAGATGTTGCTGGGAAAATATTTTTTAGATTAATATTGAAAGCAGTAGACTTTGAATGAAGCAGATTTCTCTCAGTAATGTGAGTTTTCACTCCCCAGCTCGAAGTCTTAAGAAAAAAGACTGAGGTTCCCCTTAGAAAGAAAAAGTTCAGCCTCCAGATGGCCTCCAGACTCAAGATGCAGCATCAATTTTTCTTCCCGGTCTCCAGCCTACCTCCTGCTCTGCAGATTTCAGACTCGCTAGCCCCCACAATCTCAGGAGCCAATTCCTTACAATAACGCCCCCATCTCTCTATGTAGATATGCACATCCCCTTCGTTCTATTTTCCTGGAGAGCCCTGACCAATAGAACAGGCAGCAGGTTCATAGAGATAGTGACCTCTGATAAGAAGAGGCATTGTGTTCAATGTAAAAAGAAATGGTAAGAACGGAAACTAACTAGTTGATCTGAGAAATGAGTGACAAGACTAAGAATACCTTAAATAAATAAACATGAGTTGGCTTTACATTGGCAGAAGGAATATCAGTCAGTCAATCATAAGAAAAGTTCAGTGATATCTAAAACTAGCTCTTCCAGTGACATCAAAACAAGTGAAATGGCTCAGTTTAGTTTCAATTAGAGGCGGAAATAAGAAGCTTAGTTTTATTCAAAATCTGCTAGATGCCAGGCCCTTGTTTGCACATGATCTCATTTAACTATCATATACCCTGCCAAGTCGGACCCTGAGATTTAAGGAGATAAGAGGCTTGCCCATGGTTACTTAGCAAGCAAGTGGTGAACTCTTTATTAACTACAGATACCCAACCAGGTCGCTCATTACATGCTTCAAAGTCGCTGGTGAACTTGCTTTCACCCAAGGTCTACTGTGCACTATACCCAGGGTTGGGAACACCTGTCTCTGCTTTGTGTTTGAAGTGCAGCTTGAATGTTCTCTTTAGAGACTCATTTTCTGCTCTCAGACAGGTTGGATCAGGACCACTTGCTATAGCTCTCCTGCATTTTTTCTTCATAGGCTTGTAATTCTGTGTTTGTGTAAAATAATTTATTTAATCCAGTCCTCTCTACTAGGCTGTAAGTGGCACAAGAACAAGAATTGCACCTATTTTGTTTGTTTTATTTCCTGGGCCTAGGGTAGTCCTTAGAATGTGGTACTGATCATAAATAGTTGAATAAAGCAATGTGAATGAATTTGAAGCTAAATCTAGCAAAGGCCATAGTTCATACTTTCTTTCATTGATTACATCACAGGGTTTTCTGATTCTTTCAACTAAAAAGTTGTAGGTTTCTGACTTATAAAAAGAAATAGAAAAATACCTGGCCATCTTTCAAATACTACCTAAAAAGAAGTCCATTCTTTCGTATACCACAATGATATTTTACTATCAATGGAACTTAACCCACCCAGGCACAAAACCTTAGAATGAGATTTGCCTTTATTTTAGCCCATCAAGCCAAATTTTAAAACACTTATACAAAATATGGGACCAAATTTTTGTTTTTTGTTTTTTTTGTTTTTTGTTTTTTTTGTTTTTTGTTTTGGGACTGTAATTATTATATCCTTACCTGAGGATATGCTCATTGATGTGAGAGAGATAGAGAAAGACAGAGAGAGAGATTGAGAGATCAATGTGAGAAAGAAACATCGATTGGTTGCCTCCCATATACCCCCTAACCAGGGACGGAACTCACAACCTAGGTATGTGCCTCGACCAGTAATTGAACCCAAACATTTCGGTGTATGGGATAGTGCTTCAACCACTGAGCCACCCAGCAAGGGCAGCATTATATTTTTATCCCAACATTTATTTATATTTACCCATATATATACCAAATTCTTTGATTACTATAATTTGCCCTTCTCCTTTCTTCTGGTTCAATGTTCTTCCTACTTGAGTATATCCTTTAGTAATTTTTTCAGTAAGGAACCTAAGGATGGTAAAACTCTATTGGTCTTTACTTAAAAACCTATCATATTCTTAATCTTTCATCACAATTGATGTGAACATGAAATTTTAAGTTGACAGATGTTTTTATCCCAAACACTTGGAGAATATTATTTTGTTTCCTGCTGGTTCTATTCTTACTGATGAAAAGTCTGCTTCAGTCTAAATATTGTTATTTAGGTAATTTGAGTTTTCTTTCTAATTGCTTTTAATATATATGTATTTTTAACTTTAGCATTAAAATGAACATTTATCATTTTAATGAACATTTTTCTTACTTTTATAAATTTTATTTGATTATTTTTCAAACTTGCCTTTTTTTTTCAGTATGTCCTGTGCTGTCATTTTTGTATTTTTTTCCTTCCTTAATCTATCTTATCATTCTAAACACACTATTTTACAGAATCAGATTCTTTAATTATTTTAAAGTGTTAAGGCTACTAATATTTTGACTTTCCCTTAAGAAAAACCATGCTCTCATATATATCTTGTCATTTTGCATGATGAGCTTTTCTTTGTTGTAAGATTCTTTGGCACCCTAGGCTTTCAGTATCCCTAACCACAGGTTTTGGGTTTGCTTCTGCCACGTTCATTTCTTTTTTCTTTCTTTTTTTACATTAGACTTTTTATTTGAGATTTTCAGATAACTTAGGTAGTATGAGAAAGTTTTTCTCTCTTTGTAGCAAGCAGAAACAAATGTTCTTGTTGCTTGTATCTCCCACAGTCACTCTGGTGTCAGCCATGTCCTTGCCATTTTGACCATGTTTATTTTTTACTTCTGAAGCAGAGAATTTTATTCTGTTTTCCAAACTATGTATTATATTTTTGTTATATTACACCCGGCATTTTCATAAGTTAATCAAGATAGAATTGTTTGTGTTACTTCAGTTTACCATGACCTGGAAACAAGAATCCATTATTATCAATATTATTTTTAAAAATATATTTTATTGATTTTTTACAGAGAAGAAGAGAGAGGGATAGAGAGTTAGAAACATCTATGAGAGAGAATCATCGATCAGCTGCCTCTTGCACATCCCTACTGGGGATGTGCCCACAACCAAGGTACATGCCCTTGACCTGAATCAAACCTGGAACCTTTCAGTCTGCAGGCCGACACTCTATCCACTGAGCCAAACCAGTTTCAGCTATCATTATTATTGACTAATTTTATTAAAACACTATCAAAAGACTATGGCCATTCTTATTATTCTTGCCATTTCTCTGCCATTTTAAGAACAGAATCATATGGCCACTGAAATCAAATCCTCAAGTAACCTGAGTTGCAAGTTTTCCATAAACTGGCAGAAGGAAGAAAAAAAAAATAGAGTAAATTTTTAGGAGTGGAGAAATACTATGATGGTATTCCTACTGACACAAAGAAGTTATGCGTAGAGGAGAAGAGAAAGTGGTCAAGTGGGCGGGGATGCTGGGATGGAGAAGGTACAAAGCACTGTGGGTGATGAGGAGAGAAAAAGAACAAATATCTTTTATGCCTATGATGTGCTGGACAGAATATTAGGCAGTTCTATGCCTATCGCATATGTGACATCAACCAATGTAGAAACTCTGGATGATTATTTTATTTGGCAAATCAATTGAATCATAGAAAAATCACTCAATCAAAACCTGAAAAGTTCACAAAAATTCATGCCCAAATCTATTATAAGTGTTTTCACCAAAAACTGGGGCAGGATTGGAAAGGTCACTCCCCTCCCTCTGTGTGGAGCCTATGACAGTTGCCTCTGCTTTTCCTTCTTTCCTTTGCCAGCTAATTACATCTCTGACTAGAGCAGGACAAAGGGGAACACAGCAGAGGAGTCTGACGAGGTCCATAAGGAAATGGCAGGAGAAAGGGGGATGCTTCATGTATAGGCTCTTTGTCCTCTGGAGACGAGAAAGAGGCCTCCTCGGGGGGGAACTCAGTGTCTGTGGGGACAGACTGGGCCCCGAAGAACGCGTCACTCAGAGGTGAACAGGACTGACCTCTCTACCTCATCGAGAGAGAAAAAAAAAAGCCATAAAAGTTCTTTAGTTCCTCGCCATTTACACTGTTATAACCCGTCTGTTCAACGTCTTTTAAGCAGGACCTCCTTCGAGAGCAGTAAATTAACCAGCGGTGTTTCCTAAGCATCTTTATTAGTGTCCAGGATTGCACTTCATTCTTCTTTAAGACTCACCACAGTTCAGGGTTTGCTGAGCGAGTCACCCCTAACCCACCCCAAACGGTATTCTACAGCAATTTAAAAACTGAACAAACACTATTTTCCCATCGATGACACTATATATCATACCTCTGTATTGTTGGTCGTGGGCCAAAAGTCATGTATAATAGCTATGCAGTGTGGTAAACTCACTTTGTTATTAAAGTTCAAAAAATCATATACCCTTTCTTAAAAAAAAATTCTTGGAAATTTTTATCATCATTTCCATAGTGTAATTTTTTTTCAGATAGGGAAAGAAAGGTCATTTTTAATCTTCAAGTTCTAGTTGAGTGTTATCTCGCTTCAATTCTTGATAAACCCATCATTTAAAATGGACTATTCTAATTATAGCCACGTTTGGAGTTTCCCATCCAGAAGGGTTGCTTCTTCTGGCTCTCGCTTAGGTGCAAGGTAAAGCCTCCATAGTTTAGAACTCCGGTGGGCCCTCCCCCTCCAACTCTGAAATCGCCCTTTGAACTCCCTTTCCCTTTTAAAACTACCCAGGTTAAAAATTAAGCCCCTACAGTGAAGGGCACCTGTATGGCTCACCCTAATTTGCAGCTATCCTGCGAGGCTTTGCAGCTGTCTGAATTAGCATAATTAAATCCACATCAGTGAAAAACCTCAATCACCCCTCTTCCCTTCTCATGTAGATGGCAACATTTGTCTAAGGTGTGAAGTGACAAAGGAACTTTTAAACAGTTGGCGATCCGGCTGAAAGGCAGGGTAATAGGATTGGCCTATTGTCTTGGGGGCACCTCGGACGGAGCAGCGAGTGGTCAATGAGAGCTGTTTGGCCCAAGAAGGATGCAGTTTGCATTTCAATGCTGTGGGCAGGCAGGGCCGGCGTTGGAGGTGTGCATTTTACAACAGGCCTCTGCCGCTCTTTATCCTCCGGTAATGAGGGTAAACAAAGCACCATTATGACTTTGGGAGGGTGGTTGTTTTTAAACCGGGGAGGCCCCGCTGACCGCAGGTTAGTGACGAGACTACGCCGTGTGGTGCGGGCAGAGAGAATTCCTGGAGATGAAAACTGACGTGGGGTCCCGGGGTTAATTTCTGGAACAGGCACATTTGCATACAAATGAAAAATGATGGGATTTCCGTTCTCCGAAATTCTCAATGTCATCAGCATCAAACAGCAGCTCCCTTGCCGTTTGAGGAATATTCATGACTTCAGAAGGGGCACCTTGTTTGGTGTTCCGTTCAATGCAGGTCAATGGCTTAGTTCATAAAACTTCCTTTGCAGGGTGAATTTTCCGTGCGTCTTTGCAATGCTTCCAACTGTGGCTAGAATGATATTTATTTTTACAATCACACACTTTCCCGAGTAAACACTGAGTGGCATATGGGTGACTGTTTTGAGCATTTACCTTTCTCACCCTGGTGACTTGCTTTATCCCACTTAACTGCCTTCCCCCCTTAAATTGCACAAGCTGACAGCTTGGTCTATGTTGAGTTACTAGATATGAGGGACAGGACATGACAATACTTTGTAATTTATCCAAAACACATAATATTTCTTCACTATCACCCTGACTTTTAATTAATTGCTTTTTTCATATTTAAATGCTTTATTTTTATTTTTAAAGTATTTTTTAGGTTTGTATAAAGAGTTCCCATATACTGCCTGCCCCGCACAGGAACAGCCTCCTCACCTGTTATCAATATCCCTCACCAGAGTGGTGTATTTATTATTACAGCTGATGAACCTACACTGACACATCATAATCACCCAAAGTCCGTACCTTACATTAGGGTTCACTCTTGGTTTACTATATTCTACAGTTTGGGGCAAATATATATGATAGATCCTCCCTTCCCCCAACTGATGGATGGACTATGACCTTAACTGCACCTGCAGTCCGGATGTTCCTGAGCACCTAACCAGGCACCTTATATGGATTGTTCATTGAACCAGCACCTGCCAAATATACTAAGCCCCCGATTCCTAAGTACTTAAGTGCCTAATCATGTACCTTATATGAAACTACCAATCAGCAAGTGCCGAGTACCCTAAGCCCCATCCCTTCCCATTCTTCCCCTCAAAAGGTGTGTTCACTCCTGCATGTATGCTCTCTTCCTTTGCAAGGCAGCCCAGCATGGTCCTTCTCCTCTAATAAAGCACATAGTCCTGGTTTTCAGCCCTCTGTCTCATATATATCCATATCCATATCCATATCCATATCCATATCCATATCCATATCCATATCCATATCCATATCCATCATTATAATGTCATATGGTTTCACTGCCCTGAAAAACCTCAGTGCTCCACTTATTCACCCCTCCCTCCTGTCCACAACCCCTGGAAACCATGTTTTACTGTGTCTCTAAGTTGGCCCATTCCAGAATGCCATGCAGGTGAAATCGGACAGCATGTAGCCTTTTCACATTGGCTTTTCCCACTTAGTTATATGCACTGACGTTTCCTCCATGTCTTTTCCTGGCTTGACAGCTCATTTATTTTTAAGGCAGAATAATGTTCCATTGTCTGGATGTACCATAGTTTATATCCCCATTCAAAACGGAAGGGTACCGTGTTGTTTCCATTTATGCTTTTTTGGCGACACAATTCACCCCTGCTCATTTCTAGAATATTAGCAAAAGATAAGTGTCGGGAAAGAAGCCCGAGTTCCCAGAAATGACTGCCAGTTAGTGTTTCGGTGCATAAACTTTCTCACCCCCTTCCCAGGATCTATAACACTGAAGGCCAGAACACTGTCTGGTGCCTGGTTAGCTAAGGCAGCCCTCGAGGGAGTCCAGAGACTCCCTCGCCTTTATGAGAGACACTCCTCTCGCCCTTCTCCACTGTGCCACTGGTGGTCCATAGACCCCGATGACTTTCTGAAGCCTCCAGTCCTGGGGTCTGCCTTTTCCTAAAATATAAATCACTCCAGATGTTGTTTTTGGATGCTTTTACAAATGAATGGCTGTTAAAGTCCATAAACATTCTTAAATTGAGGACGATATGGAAGTGTTTCCATTGGTGCAACGAAACAGTGTGGCCCTCAGCCCCTCAGCTCTTCGGCAGTCCAGGACGCTTGGGCAGGTGCGCCTTGCACCAGCCCATCTGCAGCTTCTGTGGGGAATAGGTCCTGATGCTTTTTATTGGGTCATTGAATGCTCTTCAATTCTTCACTTCTCTGTCAGGGTGAGGTGCCTCCCTGTCAGTTTATTGCTTTTGTTCTTTTTCTGAAACATTAATAAGAAAAGAATCACGCATGAACTTAAGAAGTTTTAAAGAAGAAGAAGGTCCAACTTTCAGGATATAAAATGATTAAAAGCTGAAACCGGTTTGGCTCAGCGGATGGAGCTTTGGCCTGCAGACTGAAAGGTCCCAGGTTCTATTCCTGTCAGGGGCATGTATCTTGGTTGTGGGCCCATCCCCAGTAGGGGATGTACAGGAGGCAGCTGATTGATGATTCTCTCTCATCAATGTTTCTAACTCTCTATTCCTCTCTCTTCTTCTCTGTAAAAAATCAATAAAATATATTTAAAAAAATTGTAAAATGATTAAGAAACCTCTTAGAGAAATAGCATCAAGGCAGCTGAATTGCTATGATACTAGTATGTAACCATAAAGACAATACAATAACATGCATGGATAGAGAATGTATCTGCTTAAAGGGAACTTCACGTGTAGAGATAGTCTGGTCTTACATATCTCTGGGACAATAAGTAACTTTGACATACGTGTGTATTGATCGGAAATACTTTTACATTTTTCCTCAAGGAAGTTACATTTATCGTAATTACGACTTGCTAAAGGGGAATGTTGAAGCAATAAGCAAACTATCTCAAAGCCCAGATGTCCTGTTTAGACAAGGAGTTTTGTATTGATTCTAGCCTGCATTCACCTACCCTCCCGTAGCAAATATCACAAAGATGTAATTAGAAATTTCGGTACAGTGTTTAGCACTGTTCGCTGTGTGATGGAATTGTTTGACTGCTGAGTAACGGAAGCTTGTTTGCATCCCAGTGTGTAGTGAAAGGCAAACTTCAAATAAAATGTTATATCTCCTAACTCCAGCTCCTGAGTGTCTTGGAAGTATAATAGAGCAAGGCATAAAACTCCCTGCTGGGGAAAGGCCAATTTGACACTGAAACTACTGTTAAATCACTACCAAAACACCAGCGTGCAAAAGAGTTCTTATTAGATAAATATAAAGCATTAGAAGGCAGGAGGAAAATATATCCAAGTCACAGGGAAAAATGGGGGTGGAGGAGAGTCTTTAAAGTTGGACAGTATGTGTTGACAAAATGTGGAGATTTTAAAGCATGTATCTACACATTTATTTTATAAATTGTACATAAGACTGGCTCCTTTTCCAGCGCAAAATCAAATATTTGGATTTGTAAAAACCTATGGAAGCCAGATTTTAGACAAAAAGGGATTTTTGTCAGACTGTCAGTCCCTGAATTCCATCACAATCTGTTCGGCTGTTTTTGTTGCAGGCAGGCGTAAAATGCACTGGGTAAGTGTGTTTGTGTTTATTATTAAAATAAGGATGTGAAGCCCTGCTTTCTAACAGTGCTCGTGTTCTGTAAGCCTGTGTGGGTCACAGAGAAGTAGGCTCAGGAGATACAAAGGTGAGAGTCAGACAATGAGAGAGGTTGCACCTCTTTGCAAAATGTGGTTTTGAGCTTTTAAAAAAATGACCCTAGCATTTTGCCTCAGTAACTTTTCCTGCAAAGATACTGATTCTTGCCATGAAGGGAGATGGGAAAATAATGTGTTGGTGGCAGATCAAATTGTTTTATTTACTTGTCATGAGTCCCTTATACCATCCTCTGCACTAATAAAAAGTAATAACTTGGGTAGACAGTTTCAACATCATTTTGCATGTACATGTCTGATTATCTGCAAAGATAGCTAAGAGAATATTAAAGATGAAACTTAAACTTCCAATAGATGGGTTATTCTATTAAAGAACAAACAAACAAAACAAACATCAAATCTTACATAATCACATGTTTATGGAACTAATTCTTCTTCTGGTCTCGGCTTTCTGATGCATGGTACTCGATAGTCTCAACTAGCAGAAATGAGATTTGAAATTATATCATCCTTCATTTAATGAAACTCTTTAAAAAAGAAAAGTAATACAGTTCATTCTAATCACAATTGACTATGACAGAGGGGACATTTGAGGTCTTTTTCATATTTGAAAGATGCACAAAATACCTTTTACCTTTAACTGAATGTATAATATTAGTCTGTATTAGTCAGCTCAAGCTGCCATAACAAAATACCACAGACTGGGTGGTGTGAACAACAGAAATTGATTTTCTCACAGTTCTGGAGGCTGGAAAGTCAATATCAAGGTCTGGCCAGGGTTAGTTTCTGGTGAAACCTTCCTTCCTGGCTTACAGACAGCACTTGCTTGTTGTGTTATCACATGGACTTTCTTCTCTGCATGAAAGAGAATCTCTGGTGTCTCCACTCTTCTTACAAGAAAACCAGTCCTACTGGATGAGGGCACCACCCTGAGTACCTCCTTTAACCTCAATTACCTCCTTCAAGGCCCATCTCTAAGTACAGTCACATTGGATTTTAGAGGTTCAACATCTGAATTTGGGGGGCACTCATTTCTGTGCATAGCACCAGGAGAACACACAAGCTCACTGGAACTCCAGGTGCCTTTGCACTGGCTGGCTTTACACCAACTTGGTGTAAGACTGGTGCCTACATTCTGAGCACAACTTCTGATTTGCAGTTTTATATGTTTTTGATTAGTAACCCATGAGATAAGTAAATGCTGATGCTCCATAAATGAGGTTCAATAGACATTCACAGGTCTGCCAACAGGAAGTGATCTCAAGAGACTCCTTAGATGAATTCACCTCTTCTGGCAGGTCATGTTCTCTCCAGTGACTCTCAGTCTTTTTTTCACCATTAAGAATTCTTTCCATTATTTTTCTCCAAAGCCCTTATGTTTAGAAATTTAAAGTTCTTATATTAGAAATATGTTTCTTAAAAAAAAAAAAAAGAAAAGAAAAAAATATAAGAATTTCATGAAGATAGTAAAGTGGTCTTCCCTTCAAATTTTTAAAGAAGTGAATATTGCTCTATATTGACAAAGAATAAAATTCCCAGGCCTCATTGTGTACCTGTGGCAAAGACTGGCTGACTGGATGCCCACCAACCCTATTTCCTCTGTCTGGGTATACAGGAGATTCCATTTCCCAAGTTCTTTTTTGATTGGGCCATGTGATTAAGTCCAGTCAATTAAAAGTGATACATGCCACTTCCAGGACTGGCCAGAAAACCGTCTGTGTGATCCTTCACGATTTCTGCTCTCCTTTGCAAGTATCAATGGAGGCCAGGTACGAGATCAGATGGTACAAAGAGCCTGGATCCCATAACCACCACTTAGTAGAGGTATCCAGGAAATCTGAGAAGGAACAAGTTTTGTTGTGTTATTCACTTAGATTTAGGAGTTATTTTTATATAGCAGCTAACATTAGTTGTGTTTATTAATGTAATATCAAGGACAATTTTTGAAAATTTGGGATAGCACACTAAATGTTATTTATTGGAATATATATGCCCTTGAAGAAAGCCAGGTAAAAATACAAAATTTCTAATTGTTTCAAGACATCAAATAAATATAGTTGCTATCTTGGCATTTTATGTCTTCATCACCAGCAAGATTCTGACCAGAATATTTCTGAATCAAATATGAATTATTATGTTCCACTAGGTGCACACACAAATCACAATAGGATTTTAGACTTCAACCTGTTCCCATCATTAATACTATTGAACACTTGGAAGCACTTTTCAAAAACAGATTTAAAACTCCTGATCAGATGCCACCTGCAATTTCTCTCTCCTCCCTAAAATACATCCTGGTGAGAATTCCTTATCTTCTGGTCCATTTGTTTGGCAAACCACTGTGTAAGCTTATGGATGACAAATAGGTTGTACCTAATGTGTTTGCTCTAATGAGTTTGTAGTGGCTGCCAGAGACAGTGCTGTGAAGGAATCAGAGGTAGAGCCAGAGATCATTGGAATTACCTTTGTCTGCCAAGGGCCAGAGAGGGTGGCATGGTGGTGCGTGTCCTAGACTTGTTATTGCTGGCTTACACTGTGTTTCTAAATATTACATATCTCTGTCTATCTGTCTACTTCAGATAGGGTCCTGTCTTGTTGGAAATGTTAAAACCCCCATCTAAGGCCATACACTTATTCCAGTAATACTGTTCAATCATGCAACAGTGTGGGTTGCCATTTTTAGAGCTGTGTTAATTTAGGTCAGACTTGTCTGAATTACTCTAATTTGTCTGACTCATCTCCAATTACCAGTGAAGATGGCACTGTATAAGATCTGGTATCTAGGATGTGGAGTTCACAGACATGCTAATAGATTCTCTGCCTTCTATTAGATGATGATGTTAGGAAGTGAGCATTATCATACATTGTTGGTGGGAGTGTACATTGTGATACATTTTCTGTAGTACAATTTAATAATATGTATAGAAATGTAATATATATATATTCAATAATTATAGTTTATTCTAAAAAACAAATGAACTACATTTAATGATATCAATATTAGCCCTTTTTTTGTAGTATTGGTATAGCACTTTATTTTTTTTTTAAATTTCAGTTATAATTGGCATTCAATATTATTTTATACTAGGGGCTCAGTGCACAAATTCATGCACCTTGAAAGGAACTGTGGACCATGAGGCTGCCATGGGCACAGCGGTGGATCTTGGCCCATCGTCCGTGCCCCCTCCCAGCCCCTCCCACAACAGCCCTGGTCCCCTGTCTGCTGGCAGCCCTGAAAGTGGTGGCTACTGCCCCAATTGCCCCTTAGGAGCAGGGGAGGTGGAGAAGCCCTCAGGGGCGATCAGGGCTGGCAGTCATTGCTTGCACTTGCTAATGATGCCATTTGTGGGTGCAAGCAGAGTGAGCACCAGCAGCAAGTGTGAGCATCCGGCAGGACTGCTGCATGCAGGAGCAAAGAATTTTCAGTAACCACCAGAGGCTCACCCTGATGACAGCAACTGGCACCCTGCCTTGATCTGGTACCCCCACTCACCTGTTTCACCATTCAACCATAGCCAATGTTCACCATGTTCTGCGCTCTGCCACCTGCTGCTGCCACCTGCCATGTTCCAAGCATGGCTCCTGGTGGTCAGTACATGTCATAGTGACTGGTTGTTTGGTTGTTTGGTTGTTCTGCTGTCTGGTATATTTGCATATATATATATATATATATATATATGTATATATATATATATATATATGTCAAAAATAGTCCAGTATTGGCTCTTTCATATGACTTACCTCTAGGATCCACCATTTAATACAGGTTAAACATTTACCACACTGCATAGTATATTATATGTTCTAAAAGAAATGTTAACTATTACTGCCCTTATATTAATTGTGCTTTTGTAGTTCCATTTTTCATTTAGTCTTGTGACAGTCTCTTGGGATAGGCATGGCAGGCAACATCACCCACATGTTCGAAGAGCTTTCTCCAGCACTTTGAAAGGTGTGCTTTCACACATCATGCCATTTGAGTCTCAAAACAATCACATGTATTCAAGTCTGCTTTGCTTATTCAAATTAACTAATTAAATAGAAGACAAGAAATTTGTACATGATTGATTTTTTTTCCACAATTGATAGGGATAAAATTGTGTTACCCTGACACGGATGTTTTGATTGATAAGATGCACAAAAGCAATGCTTAGAGCTCATGATCTTCAGGATGCAGCTCAGTAATCATGTCCTTTCTGAGAAAACCTGTGATTCCTGGGGGCAGATTTTTTCGCTTTGTTCTTCAGCCTCCATAGTCCTTTGCCCATCATATCTATTAGCACAAATAGATGTTTTGTGAACATTTTACATAATATTGCAACCTTTAAGTTTATGTGTGTCTTCTCACCTCTGCTTTGATTCCTTATTTAGCTCTGACTTCTTCACATCTATCATAGTACCAGGTCTAATAAACAGTGAAAAATTAATAAGGAACCAAATAAAGGAGTGAATTAATTATTATTCTCTTTGTTTTGTTCATTAGAAAACCAAAGCCCCATATAGTACAGTGGGTTGCCCAATTTTGCACAACTATTACCTGACTAAGCCAGGAGTCAAGCCCGGGTTGCACAAAACCTTGTTCAGAATGCCATCCAATGTGGCATTAAGCTTCAGACCAAATGAAACAGTAGGTGTGCTCTGCCTTGAATGTGCCTACCAGATGAAAACCCACCCCAGATGGCACATCCAATATAATCAACATCACCTGTGAGCCAAAATGAACAGTAAATGTTAAGACAGGATCACTAATAATGGGGACCTGGAATGGAGCCAGAATTAAAACAATGATCTGCTTAACAATCCCTCTGGGCTGGATGCATGCAGAGAATGGATAAATGCTGGATATCGAAACAGCTGTTGTATGGCAAACTGAAATGGGGCAATCATAGATAGCAAAGGGAGAAGAAACACTTGAAAGTTGTCTTAAATAAAGTAGTGCTTTAAATAGTGTGTGACCTGGCTGTGGCCTTTGAAGACGCAACCACCCCAAACAATCTACCCAGACATGTATGGCGAGGCAATGAAGTGGCGTTGGTGAGCTATGCCCATGGGATTATAAAAGGCAATGATAATGGTAACCATCAGTTCCCAGTACACATGGACAGCATAAGTCCACACATCACCGTGGACTATTAAACCCAGTGCTCCAAGTGAAAATTCCATGACACTGCTTGCTGAACTTTGCCTCAGCAAAGTTCATGGCTATTATTTCATGAACTACCCTGTTGTTCATATGGTCTCTATTGCCTATTATTGTAGATTTTTATTATCTAATGTCTTTTCATGATAATCACAATCACAAATTATCTTTGAACAGAATCCAATGTTGATGTTCAAAATATTTCGCAAGCAGACACAGGCATAGAGCAAGCAGAGTGCCAGTGTGATGCCCTCCTGACTCGCACCAGCCACTGCCCCTGTTCTTTGGGCTGATGACTCTCCACCTTGAAGGATAGTAGGTCTGCATGCGCACAGTGTTCTGGGAAAGGACTTCTTGACTGACTGACTCCCTAAGTGAATTTTATGCTTACCTGTCCGTTGGAAAAATCCCATATTAGTGTGTAATTTATCATCCATACAACTGTATTAAAATAGGCATGCCAATTACAGAATTAAGACGAACAAATAAGCAGGCAACCAAGTAAGAAATCAATTGTTCAAAAAAAAATTGTAATTTATTCAAATCATTTAAAAATACATCCTCTGCATCACGGTGCTGATATTTGGGAATATAGAGATAAAAGGAACTGTGCTTAGTTTCCAGGAGCATATAGATTTGTACAATAGAAATACAAATTTACCTCTAGTACTGTCAACAACAATATGGCCAATGTTCTAAGAATAAGGTCAGCATAATCATTTTTCAAAATTTATCTTGATTATTGAAAGCATTACAGATGTCCTTTTGTTCCACATTGACCCCCTTTACTCCCCCAACCGCCCTCCCCCCCCCCCCAAAAAAAGACATAATAATCTTGAAAGCTCTGAGATCACTGTAAGGTGCAGTTGCATTTTATGCATGTAAACATTGGATAATCTCATCCAGGCTTCCTATTATGGGAATTCCTATCGCAGCCTTCCCTAGAGAAGGCTAGCAGCATTGCTGGACCACCACAGTACCAGGGAGAGAAGCCATTCATAAGGGAAGCAACATTTTTAAAAGAAAATCAATTTTCACATTTTAAAATAGCACTTTGCAAGGTATGCTACAATTGTGGATTTCCTCACATTCCCTTCTCTAAATTATTCACTAAGAATTTAGTTAGACTGGATCTTAAGATCCAAGAGGTTTTTAACTTGCAACCAGAATGTCTTCTAATTTTTAGCCTTAGAGTTATCAAGTGTTACTTTCACTAAATCCCAATAGCCCTCAATAACACTCAATGAAAGGGAATTTATGTTATAGGCAAACTTCAGGGAAACAAAGGGAATTTTCATCCATTTCCCCTTGTCCTTGTTTAGGTGGGTTATTTGATCCCCATTGGTAAGTTGTTCATCATCCAGTTTATTTAGCTTTTAACAAAAACTTTCAGCATGCCTTAACCACTTTGTTGTGGGAAAATGTTTGCTGGGTATCTTATTAAATGCTGATGTTCCCATAGGGTAGACATTAGACTACATAGATACTATTCAACTCACAAGGAGCTTATAGTCAAATCAAGAGAGGTAGGCATGTAAGTAAGCCATCCTTGTGAGACTGCATGAAGGGAATCAATGAGTGACACAAAGAAAGGAGTGGTCAGTTCTCTCTTCTGAATGCACTGGCCTATCAAGATAATGATATTACAACAAGAGGAGAAAATACTTAAATATATTTTTTCTCTGTGAGATGACTATCTTTGGGATAAATCCTGCTAATATTCCTTGTGTATAGAGTATTTGCTTAGTATGCTCTTCTATGTTTGGAACTTTTTGATGGCTATTGTAGCATTCATATTAATGGCTTAAATGTGTTCCTAAAAAAACTATATACCTATTTGATGTTAGATAATTAAGAAGGGTCCAATGGGTAAAGTATTGAACACCAGCTAATATTCAGTATAACAAGTAGCTCAATGTAGCATCTTAGATATATAGCTTTGCGGTTCTTTCTGATCTATATCTATATATCTATATCTATATCTATATCTATATCTATATCTATATCTATATCTATATCTATATCTATATCTATCTATATCTATATCATCTATATCTATATCTATCATCTATATCTATCCATGTTTATATCTATGTCTATATCTATGAAGAGACACCTCATAATTTGAAGAGAACATGGGTGATGAGATGAGAGAGATCACAAATGCTTTCTACCACTATCTCATTCCATTATTTTGAGCCTAGCCTCTGAGATACCTTCAAGGTGACTAGAATAATTCTATTGTCTCCCTGACATTGTTTGGTGTTGCTAACAATTAAACTCCAACTATAAAGCAGCTTTATAAGAGCCCTGCAGTGTCACATTATGGAGAACAGATGTCGAAGGGTTCACTATCTTAAACTAACTTAATGAACAGAACACTCAGGTGTGTCTGTGACTACCAGAGGAGAAGGAGAGATTGTGTTTCTTACAGTTGAGTGATATGCAGAGGCTCTTTGCTTGATATGCCAACAGAGAAATTTTGTTAGCAGTGTTCTGTGAACAAAACACTCAAGAGAATGTATGTATACAATAGTTAAAAAAGGGGGTTACTGACACAGATGCCAATTTGGTGGGGCATATGGAACATTTACACTTGCCTTTTTCTTGCTTGCTTGCTACAGCTGGTGCTGATTTAGTATGTGAAATTTTACTAGCAGGAGTGCTAATCAAGACCGAGATTCTGTGAGGATTTAGTCATTTATGTAGGGGAAACTACGGGTATCATTAAAAAGTAGAAGATCATCTTATGGAACAGCATTACCGTTATCAACCTCATTTTTAAACTAAACAGACACAATGGTACTGTAAGTGTCGTTTTAGCAGCCGAAGGAGTCAGAATGTTTTCCCGATAACATTCTAAGAGGATTGCACCCACGGTGTACAGTTGTGGGGGAGGCACGTTAGAGTTGGGTAGTGTCAGAGTAGTGCAGAAGGGTGAGCAGTTGAGCTGTCAGTTGCTTGACTTGTGTGTGTGTGTGTGTGTGTGTGTGTGTGTGTGTGTGTGTGTAGTGGTTCAGAAAAACTGCCTTTTGGAAACGTTAGATTTGTAAGAAACAAAATTTAATTGAAATGCTATAGAAGGTGAATGCATTTTCCTGAGTCATTTGGGGGCAGCCAGGGGAGATGGAGCAGTGAGCAGGCTTTGATTTTCCCCCCCTCCCTTATATTTTTTGAACAAAGAGTTTTGCACCATGAGGCCAAATTTCATAGCATAATCCCAGTGAACACACAGGGGTTGAGGAAAAGACTAAATTAACAACAACAACAACAACAACAACAACAGAATCTTTCCCAAGTGGCAGCGATGGCACTGCCGGCCCATTAAATATGTGGTACAGGTGGCTTGGTGGGCTGGAGACCTGCGCGGCAGCCACGAGACATCTGCTGCCTGAGGAAGCCCGCAATGTGGTAGCGTGGCGTTTGCAGCTCCCTGTGGAAGGGTGCCAGCTGCCCAGGGCTGCGCTTCTGCAGATGACAGAGCCTCGTTGGTGCTCCGGATGAAGCAGAGCATCATCCCCACCCTCTGCTGGGCGCCATTTAAAGGACCAGGAAGGCCTGCCATGAAATCCCATTAGATGTTGTTGGGCAAGTTGCAGGTCATCTTTCTCCTAGGCCGAGGGCTTTGCCCACCAGTGTGATAGCAAGCACAGCCCGCCTTCACACCATTCTCATTCTATGTTCACGTTTCATTTCCGTGACTCAGGGTGAGTTACCCATGATTTTCATAAATTAAGCCTTAAATGTTGGCAGAAGAGATACTTGAAAAGGAAACTCTGCTAAAATGCAAGCATCAGATTTTATTTTAAAAGAATTAATGGTTATGAATGTTTTAGGTGGTTGGTTTAATTGTTTTAGGGCATTTGGAAGTAAATATGGCATCTATTTGTTGTAGTTAATCCTCACCTGAGGACATTTTCTTCATTGACTTTTTGAGAGAGAGAGAAAGAGAGAGAGAGAGAGAGAGAGAGAGAGAGAGAGAGAGAGAGAGTGATTTGGTGCCTCCTGGAGGCACCACAAACCAGCAGCCCTCTGGTGCGTGGGCTGACACTACACACACAGACCTGGGCAAACATGGCATCTTTGAAAGCAGAATACATATTATGACTAATTAAAATTTATTTATTATTACCACATACCAACCTCTGTGTTAAAAGCAATCTGCAGCTCTTGCTCAGAATTTAGAATATTAATCAGTAAATCTTAATTATTTTATTTACTCAGGCTTTAATAACATTTTTACTATAAACATGACCATCTGGGATATCTGATTAAAACTGGAGAAGTTGAAGATCTCTCCTTAAGTACATGAAGAGAAAAGGATGAGTAGGCTTACACCAAAGTGTCAAATTTTAAAACAACTAATACAAACTTTTTCCTTTTTTTCTCCTTCAAAAAATCCTTCCATCTATAATAATTCCCAAGATATGACGTTTCAAGAAATAAAAAAGGCAGCTAGTTAATGGGATATTTGATTGCTTAAACACATGAGAAAACCAAATATTTCTTTTTTCAAAGGCAAAAATTAGACAGGGTAAAAATTAGTATTTTTAGGCATTTGTTTACACACAATTTAAACCGTAATGATTTCTAAGCACTAATAATTTTTCTTTAGAAATTCTGTTAGGTTATGTTGAAGGAAAGAACTTATTTCTGAGATTGCACCTGAAGAATATGGTTAGAGAATTTCCTCAGCGAAGCAATCATTTATGTGGAAACATTTGTGATAGATTCTAGGGGCAAATACCCCCTTCAAACTATCTTAAATTTTTCATTAATCATCTACGATGTTGTCATGCTTACGTGTAATAGGAAAACTAAAATGCCTGAATGGAAAAAGAAAGAGGTATTCACTCTTTAAGTATATCACTTTAGCCAGCTGAAGCATACATTAGGATGGTCTACAAACAGCGAACAGTGACAGCGAGCATATGGCAAATTTGAACTGTCTGCAGGTCAACTTTTACTTTTGCCTTCCAAATGTCTGTCAGTCATTGTTTGAATCTAAGTACATGTGTTAATGGATAGAATTCAACAATATGAAATCAGGAAATTCATGGAGCAAGAATATTTTCTGTGTCTTTGTGTCTCATATGCAACCTTTCTTGATAGCAATCTTGCAAAATTTTATCCAGAAGAAAACAATTCCTTTGAAGAGCACCATTGCCGCCTTTTTTGTTGTTTTGTTCAGTTAGGAAAATATGTAATCATATGTTGTGTGTGTGCGTGTGTGTGTGTGTGTGTGTACATATATGGGTGTGCTTGTGAATGTGTGTACGTAAGAACCAGTAAGGTGCTCAGATTGGTGCATTTGTCAATATTATGACTGTTCCTATTGCTTTATTGTACATTTCACTGTGGCAATATAAAACTATCTTTTGATTTTTCTCCTATCAGAATATGTTTGTTTTCTAAAGCCAGTGATGTCTGTGGTACTGGAGACCAATAACAGTGACCATAATGTCTTCTTTTTGCCAGAATCAGTAATAATAGAGATAAGACTGTAACTGGAATGAAAAATGAAGTGGAGTTCCTGGGGCAGATGGAGAGCAGGCTATAGAGCAAGAGAGGAGAGGAGAACAGAAGAGAGGATTTGAAACATGAGTCTTGAAACTGACAAACCACCAAACTTCCAAAGGGAAGAGGACACTGAACTCAACAATGTTTTCTGAATGTGCATGAGAAGATGCATGACCCACAAGTAACTGGAGCTGCCTTGATTCTGAAACACTTCATTCACAACAACTTCAGTTATGGAGTTAAATGTTGGACGAGAGAGAAGTTGCTCATTTCTCCACGGCCAGAAGAATTCTGATCACATAAAAAAAAAAAAAAAAAAAAAAATCACTTGTTGGCCTAACCAGTTTGGCTTAGTGGATAGAGCGTCTGCTTGCGTATTGAAGAGTCCCACGTTTGATTCTGCTCAGGAGCATGTACCTGGGTTGTGGACACATCCCCAGGAGGCAGCTGATCAATGTTTCTAACTCTCTGTCCCTCTCCCTTCCTCTCTGTAAAAATCAATAAAATATATTTTTAAAATCACTTGTCAAAATGAGAGCTTAAAGAAATTATTCCAACTCAATTGAAATAGCACAAGGAAAAGTGGCCTTGACTCAGTTTAAGAAGGACATCTTCACTCTATGGATCTATTGCTTCAGTCATTTGAAAAAGCACGGTTTTTGTCCCTATTGCTTTTTTATTAACGATTTTTTATTTGTATTAAATTTTGTGCATTCAAAAGTACTGTTGCATACAATCTCAAACTGAGGCATAAAAATTATATTTTTTAAATCTTCATATTACAAATTTAAAAAGGAAAACATTTTAGAACGTTATTAACATCCCTAAAATATGAAAATAGCTAGAAAGGATTCAATCAAACTCCCAACATGTCATGTTTTTGATTTTCCAAAGATTGGACTTGTGCGGATTGAGATTGTCACTTAGTAAATGTATGTTAACCTAAGCCTAATATGCAGTTACACTAAAGTCAGAGAGATATGGATTTTAATTCTAAATCTGTCACTTAATGGCTCTTTCTTAGCTTATTTTCCTCATACTTACAATTAGGAATAATGATTCTTATCTTGAACTGCTACAGGGGTGGTTAATGTTTAACAACTTGATCATCTACCCCACCACTCCTACCTCTCCCCACAAAAAAGGATCTGATGTGTAGCTTTTATCAGTTTCCATGATGTAAGTACTCCAACTTGGACAATTTCAAGCTGCCAACATGACAATACTTAATACTTAGTTGGTAAGAGATGTGAATAATCAGTGCTATGGAGCTAATAGGGGACTCACTGGTGTGTTCTAGTACACCACTACATGGCTTTACATTGATAATTCGATTTCATAAAATTGCTCTTCGGTATTATTATAATTCATAACAATAAGGAATAAGAAATAATAGTTGAATGGATGTTGCTGGCACCATGCTGTTGTATTCCTTGCATGCAGTGATGTATCCATATTCTAGCTGCTATGGGTATAGACTAATAACTCTTTATAGCTATCCCCCCCCCCCTTTTTTTTTGTGCAGAATTGCCCTTAACAAGGAGGCTATGGTGGTCTTGAGGTTCTGGTTCTCAGGTAAAGATGCTTCCTTGGGGGGATTATAATAAGACCAATAAACTCAAAAGCATGGCTGCTGTCACATCACTTTGGGCTCTCCTTATAATTGGCCATTCTATCTATTAATAATAAAGATGGAATATACTAATTGACTGTCACACCCTCACTAGCTGCCAGTGCCCACAGCCAATAGAGAGGGATTATGTTAATTGACTGCCACACTCTCACAAAATGGCAGCACCCAGCCTTCTCAGCCCCACCTCATCCAGCCTCAGTCCCCCCATCCCCTCAGCCTTGCTTCATCCAGCTGGAGTCCCCCAGTCCCCTCAGCCTTGCAGGGGAAGGCAGTTGGGGGTGATCAGGTCAGCAGGAGAGGGCAGTTGAAGGCAATCATGCTGGCAGGAGAGCAGTTAGGGGGCTATCAGGCTGGAAGGCAGAGTGTTTAGGGACAATCAGGCAGGCAGGCAGGTGAATGATTAGGAGCCAACAGTTCCGGATTGTGAGAGGGATGTCTGACTGCTGGTTTAGGCCCGATCCTAGAGGAATCCCAGTCAGACATCCCCTGAGAGGTCCCAGATTGGACAGGGTGTATGCTGGGCTGAGGGACACCCCACTCCCCCGGTGCATGAATTTCATACACCAGGCCTTTGGTGATTAACATAAAAAGGTAGGGCTGCTGCTAGTAAAGAGAAATGTGTGTGTGTGTCTCCTGCACATTGTAACTTGTACTTGTGAAGAGCAAGTACAATACTTTTAGCTTGAGAAGGATGTGAAAACAGATATCAGCAATGAGATTCTGGGCTAAACCACCAGGCAAACTACCTGGTCCAGCCAGAATGCTAATTGAAAGGAGAAGAGTCTAATGTGGCTGAAAAGGAGAAAGAGGATGAATCAGTTATTGCCTCAGAGTCTACTGCTGCAATGAGGATGTAGTTTGTCCCATTAACTTTCCTGGAAATTCTGACAAACCAGAATCCTGTAAGAGGCTGTGCCTGGATGGAAACACTTAGTAATTCATGGAAACGCTGTTGTCTACTGGAAAGGCTCTTACAAACTCTCTTCTGTTCAGTGTCTATGGTTTTGATAGACCTCTGACAAATTATTTAGTTCAAACTTGAAGTGTGTGAGTGCATGCATGAGTGCTTGCATGTGTGTGTCTATATGTTTTATACATGATGATATTTGCAACCTTAAAGACTGTTGTTCAGTGATAATAACCAAGGTTGTTGGAGCAGGTCATGAATCATGCCAGCTGGCTCTCCTACAAATTCATGCCATCCAACCCAGCTGGACCCTCACTGCTGTTCAGCAGGCTTTTGTCTCTAGTGTTTTTCCCCTATTGTATTCCCCACAGCTGCTATTCCATAGCCTTTCCCTTCTCCTCAAGTCCAGAAAAATATTCCCGTACCTTTCATACCAGTGGATGACCTCCAAACATACTTTACAGTGGTTGAAACTATTCTGGTCCAAATTGGAACTTGTTAATCCCCACTGGCTTTGGGAACATTGTTTTCCTTGTGGGTCTCTTTATCTTTTCATTGCTTAATCTTCCCTGTTCTACTTCCCACCCTTCAAATAGAGCTTCCCTCTGGCTCTCTTTGGTCATCATTCGCCATCCTCATAAGAAAACACGCACAAAACACATCAACGTTCTCTCATCTTTTCTGTCAATTATATGTCCACAAAGTTTCTCTTTTAAATTTGCATTTAATTTGTATTGCCCAGTTTAGAACCTCATTTTCTCCCTCCTTGATAGTAGAAGCCCTCAGTGTCTCTTCTATATGTCCACCAGAATAATCTTTCTAAAACACAGATTTGAGCCATTTTCCTACTCAGATTTTTTGTTTTTATATTTTGCTGGGAATAAAATGTTTTGTATTTTATTTTATTTTTTTATTTTTAAAATCTTGTTACTTTTATTTATTTTATTTTTTATTTTATTTTTTTATATATTTTATTGATTTTTTTACAGAGAGGAAGGGAGAGAGATAGAGAGATAGAAACATCGATGAGAGAGAAACATCAACCAGCTGCCTCTTGCACACCCCCTACAGGGGATATGCCTGCAACCAATGTACATGACCTTGACTGGAATAGAACCCGGGACCTTTCAGTTCACAGACCGATGCTCTACCACTGAGCCAAACCGGTTTCGGCTTGTATTTTATTTAAAACACAATATTTTATACTGTACTATATAGAACCTTAAAATGTATGTAATATATAAGTAGCATTCTACAAGTAATATAGTGATCACTGATCACAATCTTGTCTAAGAAATAAGATACTGCCTTTGTTTTGAAAGTTATGCTATGAGCTCCTTTTTGGTGATATAATTGCCTTACCTCTGCCCTAAATGTAACCTCTGAATTATGTTAGTTATTTTCTTGTGTGTGTTTTTAAAGTTTGCCATATATATGTATATATTAATTTATGCAGAGGTTGTATATGTATAAATATATATAAAATATGTATATCTATGTGCTTTAATTTTGCCTGCTTTAAACTGTATATATAAAAGAAATCCTAATGTATTATTGTAAAACTTGGTATTTTCACTCATATTCTGTTTGTGAGTTTGTAATTTCTTCTTCACTATTGCATAGTACTCCATTTCAAGAATGAATTCCAATTTATGTTTTTTATCTACTGCTGTTGGACATTTGGATGGACTTGTCATTACAAAAAAAGTGTTGCTGGAATTTTTCTTGTGCACATTTCTTTATGTTCATGCGTTTCATGTATTCAAGAGTTTCTCTAGGACATACAGATAAAAGTGATATTGTTGGGTATGCACAATTTCACCTGTACTGAGCAATTCCAAATTGTTTTCCAAAGTAGTTTTGCTGATACCGCAGCAGTGTATGAGAAGTTTCTTTAGTTCATATAGTATCAATACCTGGCATTTTCAGACTTCATTCTCTTACCACAAAGCAACAATAATTTTGTTTGTTTGTTTTGTTTTTACAGAATCATTTTCTGGCTGTTATAAATTCTTGACTGGATTCTAGAGTTTTTCAAAAGCACATTCTGACAATTTTGCCCACTAATTACTTGCTTGTGAGAAGAAAGGGATGAAGTCCTACAGTTCCCACTCCATTATTTTTGGTGATATCATTGCCCTTTAGACTATTCTTAGTCCATTGCTTTTCTGTGTCCATTTTAGAATCAGTTAGTTAATTTCCATAAGTAATCTGGTGTTGTTTTATTTTTCCTCAATTAAGCTTTTATTTTGAGATCATTGTAAATTAACAATTACAATTGTTTACAAAGATCTATGTATCCTTTACTCCGTTTTCCCCAAAGGTAACAGCTTGTAAAAGTGTAGTAAAATATCACAACCGGGAAATTGACATTGAAATAGTCAAGATTCAGCATTTCGTGACCACAAAGATCATTCATGTTGCCCTTTTACAGCCACACTCACTTCCCTTTCATTTTCACCTCCTCCTTAGCCCCTGGTGACCACTAATCTGTTTTCCATTTCTAAAACTTTATCATTTCAAGAGTGTTGTATAAATGGAATTATAAAGTATATTACTTTGGGGATTTTTAAAAATTTCTTACTTAGTATTATCTGGAGATACATTAGAGTTGATTCATGCATCAAGAGTTTATTTATCTGTTATTGTTCCATAGTATTTATCTCATATTATGGATGTATCATAGTTTCTTTAACATTCACCCATTGAAGGGCACCTGGGTTGTTTTCAGTTTTGGACTATTCCACATAAAGCTATTATAAACACTTGTGTGTAGGTTTTGTATGAACATGAGTCTTCATTTCTCTGGTATAAATACCCAGCAGGACAGTTGTTAGATTGTATGGCAATTGCACATTTGGTTTCTTAAGAAACTGTCAAACTGTTTTCTGAAGTGGGCAGTGACTTCCCACTAGATTTCTTCAGACACCACTACAGTAAGGTCAGAGGGATGTCAACGTACTGCCAACTGTCAATGGAAGTCCAGCCTGCACACATGTTCCGCATTGTCAGCATAGTGAAGAAATCTTGTCTAGCCAGTGTGATGAATGAAGGTCCTGGCCTTTTCTGACGGTCCCTTATCCTTCCTTGAAACTAACCCAGCAGGATGTTGAAAACCCCAAGACAGCTGAGCAAATGTAGAAGTCCATGAGCCTAGCTTGGCTTTTCTTTGCTGGTGGGGTTGGGGTGGAGTTATACTTTTTTTCTGTGTTGTTTTGCTGGAGTAAAGCTATTATTTCTCAAAGTTGTCTGTTGCCCCCTTCTTTGTCCTTTGGCTAGAGAAAGTAGCCTTTTGGAAGTTTTTATGATCTACTATCATTTGCATTTTGGGTTTGCTGGCTTATTCAGTTTTAGGTTCAGGATACATAAGCAAGACGAAAACCAGAGAACTCATCGCCATGCCATCACCCAGGTACTGTGTTTTTGATCAGTTGGTCTTCTTTCCACCTTCCAAAGTCTTCTTATATTTTCTTATAGATACTTTTCAGAGTTTTAGGTTGTACTTGGAACATTAATGAACAGCATATCCACTCTATTTTACTGGAAGTGAAAGTCCTTCCCAGTCAGGGTTTTGATGTCAATTGCATTGAATCTGAAAACCAATTTGGTGAAGCAACATCTTTATGTTAGTAAATCTATTTATCCTTAAACATAGTATATCTTTGCCTTTTAAGATTTTCTTGATTTCTTTAAACAAAGTGTTATACTTTTCTACCTAAAAATCCATTATATTTTGTTTGGTTTATTCCTTAGGTATGTTTTTAGATACCATTATGAATAGTATTTAAAAAATATACATCCTTATCTTGTGTTGGAATGTATAGAATACCATTGCCTTTACATTCTACTTGTATATATTTACTTTATTAAAACTTTTATATATATTAATTTGTCGTTTTGATTTTGATATGTAGGCAGTTATAGTGCTTGTGAATTATATTAAGAATTTTATCCCAAATAGTTGTCACATTACATTGAATATTGAATACTTGGTAAATGTTTTTATATTTTGAAAGCAAAAACTGATTTTAATTTTAGTATAATGAAATAATTTCACAATTCCCTAATGTTGACTCAACTTTGCATCTGTGAAATAATTACAACTTATTGATAATAAATTATTTTTTTCATATATCCATAGAGTTAGTCTGATAATATCATTTTTCTTTGGATATTGGCCCATGATAGTCTGTTTTAAACTCTATGGTTTTGGTATAAAGAATATGTCAGTCTTACCAAATATATTATGGAGCATTTCTCTTTTCTCAAAAATTAGAAAAATTTGTTTCTTGACTGCTCAGTAGAATGCATCAAAAGAACTATTTCAACAAGATGTTTTTCCTTAGGAGAAATTTTAAATTATTCTTTTAGTTTTTTTTTTTAAATAGAGTTCTAAGATGATTCATATTTTCTTTGTCTTCATGAATATTTTTGGTTACAAATTTTCTAGAAACTTTTCCATTTTACTTATTCATTGTAATCTACTGCAATAAAGTTAATATAATGTTTTTCATCTTTTTGGTATGTGCTGCATCACTAATTAAGTCCCAATTTCATTCTTCATATTGTATATTTTACACTAGTCTCTCTTTTGTTGTTGTTGCTTTCTAATCAGAGATTTCCTCCTTATTAGTCTCATCATAGGACTAACATTTGGTTGTATTAATGTTCCATATTACATCTTTAATTTTCTGTTATATCTTATTGTCTCCTTCCATTTACCTGTTGTGTTGATGTCCATTTCTGCTTTGACCCAAGGTTCGTGTCCCATCACTAAAGCATGACTCATTGAAATCCAGCTGGTAGGCCAGCAGAAATTAGCAGAGACAGCAGAGCAAAAATCCATTCCAAATGTCTTAATCTCTTGGATTCTTTGTGATTCATCCCTAGGAAGTCCCTTATTATTATAACAGCTCGTCCAGACATTACAAAAGCATGTCTTATTTTTTCTTTACCTTTTTAGGTGTGCTTTCCAGAAAACTTTTCTCAGAAACTACTCCGCTTTCCACTGTAGTCCTCAGACACTCTCTATGGCTTTAGTGTCTGGAAATAGTGTTCAAATTCCTTAACTTAATTTTCTAAGGTGTATGACCTCAGCCTGTCTTTCATGGTTTTATTTCTTGTCAAGTGGTTTCCTCTTCCATATAGAAACATCTTTTTAATTCTTCTAGACCCAGATCAATGCCATTTATTAGTGATAATTTCCTAATTTCTTAGCCCTTTGGACACATGCGTGCTGTGTTCTAAAACATTACTAACAGGTTGTACTGATATCTTTACATCTGTTCAATGTTTGATAAAGGAATGAAAGTATGCCCACTCTCCTGCTTGACTTTGAGTTCACTGAGGCAAGGCCTGGGCCTGACACAGAGAAGTCATTCACTCAGTGCTGCGGAATGAGTGAATATCACTTTGGGTAATTCTTCTCACTTCACATTTATTTTTTCCTCAGTCCCATCTTTGATACTCTGGCTATGAAAACATTTACCAATAATGTAATAAGGCTTGAGAGCCACTAAGATTTTCCTTTTCTGCTAATTCAAACACCTGCGGCCCAGCTCTTAAATGGTATTAACCAAATTACACCAAGCATTTTGGTTGTACCTTTGGGTTCTGGAGTCTAATTGCTTGTAATGAAACACTAGAGTCATAATTTGATGGTCTGTAGGTTTCTCAGCTGTTTCTTTCTAGGAGAAAAAATATATAATGGTATATTTTGCACGTGACTGTCCATATTTTATATGCAACACATCAGTGTTGTGTAAATTTTGTGAACAACTTCTATTATCATTGAAACCACAGAAGCAACAAACAGTTATAATTAGAGTCTGAAGAAGCTATAGTGTTTCAAATATGCCCACATTAGTGGTATTACAATGCGAAGGTTCTTTTTGCCTGCAGCGCTCACCATGCTCACTGACATCACAATTATCCTACATTTTAACAGAAACTTCTGCCCTTAAACAGAAACAGCTTGTTTGGAAATCTCAGAGTGTTCTTTCTTCTGAATTCTTTGATTCTTCACTGAATGAAAATGGGAGAAGCGGTACATATCGTGGCATAACTTCTTTCTTTGTTACTTCCCGGCTGGTTTTTACTATGGCAGAGTAATAGGTATTCTACTTTGCTCCACATGGGGAATGGCTGCACATTATTTAAAACTCCTTTCTGTGCATCTGCTACTTGTCAACTCATGATCTTCTGATCCTTGAAGATTTGACAACCCTGTGATTTGCTGTAATGGAATTACTGCAAAGTTATCAACAAAGACGTTGCAATGTAAGAATGCAAAGTAAGTCCTTAGATGTTTTAGAGGGAAATGAACTTCAAAAGGGGAGTAGCAGCCGCAAAGAAATACCTGAATCATACAATTTCTGGTGCGGTTCTGCATGTCTTTAATTTCGTAGACTAGGAGAGAGGATGTTTATGTTGCCTCCCTTTCCCTTGCCTGTGACTTTTTTTTTTTTTTTTTTTTGGCTGTAGTTTATTCATCATCAACACCTCAGACGGTACTGAATATTTCTCAGACTGGAAAAGTCGAATCAAAGGAATACTTTGCCTGGAATTAGAAAAGCTGTGTTTCCTGATATTTCTGCCACGACTGTGGCAGGATTGGATTGATCTTTCAAGTTTTCTGGACCTTTGTGTCTTTATCTGTAACATTTAGGTTGGAGGTTAGAACAGTGAGTGGTCCCTGGACTAGTGATATTAGCATGTCTTGGGAACTAGTTAAAAAAGCAAATTCTCTGGCCTCATGGCAGACCATTGATTCAGAAACTCAGGTGGATCCCAAACATCTGAGTTTTAATAAGCCCTGTAGGTGATTCTAATGTACATGGAACTTTGAAAACCATTGGGTTAGATAAACTTTAAAAAAATTCCCCACCCTGAACTTCCATGAATCTCTATGAATTTAAGGGTAATTTAAGACTAAATTGGATGTAAAGTAGGCATATTCTTCTGCTTGTAATTAAATTTAAATTTTGAATTCCAAACACATATTTATAAGCATATGTAAGAAAAAACAAAAAAGAATGTTGAAAGTTTTGTCCAAAAACATGTAATTACTCTGAAATTGTTTTTGAATATAGTGATTTGTCGAATTTGCCTCAGTTTGACACTGCAAAATAAACTTGGTACTTCTGTCATACACATATCTTGATGAATATTTTCATTGAATGACTGCCATTGCTCAATGGCTGTGATTTTAGAAAAAACAGTTCAAAATTATTCAGATTTATTGTAATTCATTTCTTATATTTATGGAGGGTAACAGTTAATAATCTGTCCTACATAAGTGCACATATGGCTAAAATTTTGTTATTGAATATTTGGGCCTTTGGTTTCCCAAATAGGGAAATGTCTTGTATTTAATTCTTCTGCACTTTATTTAGAATATGTTTTATCTAAGTCTTTCTGGCTCCATTGATTTTTTTTTTATTATTATTAATGTAAAAGGATTTTAGGGAGTTATTTTGATTTTCTAGGATCGGTATAATTAAATTAAACAAAGCTTTATGATTTCTAAGGCTGCTTAACCTAAATAAGTTAATAAATGTAAATTTGCAACAGAGAATATAGAACATAATTTCTAAATAAAAATACTGTATTATAATAAATTTAGAAAGTTAAATGACAACTGGAAAAAGGGAGAGTAAGGATTATTTTTTATTTTGCATTGATGAGCAAGATAGAATCTGAAGACCTCATATCAATAAAGAATGGCCAGATTTCTGCTTTTCTTAAGGGAAGGCAAAGTTAACCCAAAGATGGGAAAACTTGAGTATGTGTCACATTTCAGGTAACTATTTTTCATGACCCATTTATAAGAAACCCATGAAAAGTCAACAAAAACATGAATTATTTTTATTTTTATTTATTTTTCTAATTCTCACCAGAAGACATGTTTTTCACTGATTTTAGAGACAGAAGAAGGGCAGGGGGGGAGAGAGAGAAAGAGAGAGAAACATTGATATGAGAAACAGATCAGTTGCCTCTGAATGTGTCCCAACAGGAGATCAAACCTACAGCCCAGGTATGTTCCCTGCCTGGGAATCAAACCCATAATCTTTCCATGCCTGGCATACGTTCCAAACCCCAACCAGGGAATAACTGTGTTTTTTTCTTTGCAACTAGATATAACCAGAAGAGTCAAACTAAAAACATTAAGAAATATATTTCCATGACAAAATTAAATGGAGTATAAAAGACATTTTGAGAAGTTAGTCATTCAATATTTATTGAACATCTACTATGTACTCAGGCACTGTGCTTAAAACTGGGCCTAGACCAGTGGACACAGTATCTTGCTTATGAGAGATTAGTATCTAGTTAAAAAGACCAACATAAAAAAGTAACATACTCAATATGATTAAAAATAAAGTACAATAAAATATCAAACGACATGTATAGACCACAGTCATAATGCATAATACAAACATAGACTATGATACAAGTTATAATAATGGTCACTCTGACTGTTATTTGAAGAATGAAAGGTTGGAGGCAAAGTAATGTGAAAGCCCAGTTAGGAGACCATTGTAATAATGGAGGCACTGTTTCCTTTCATGATGGAACTTACGTTGTAATATAAACATTGCGCATGAAGTACCAAGAATGTATAATAGAAACTTGCACAGCTTTTGTTCAGGTTTTCTGTCATTGCAAATAAACCATCTTGAAATGTAGTGGCTAATGACACAAATTTACTATAATGTCTCACAGTTCTAGGCGTTGGCTGTGCTCAATGGGTGATTCTCCCTTAGAGTTCTCTTGTGGTTGTAGTAATACAGTAGCAGGTATTTGAGTCATCTCAATAAGCAACCAAGATGACCTTTATTGCACACAGGCCTGATACACCAGCATAGCTTTATGTGGCCATGAAGGTAGCCTGAATTTCTTACATGATGGCTCAGAGCTCCAAATCAAGCTTCCACTCTCTTTAAAGAACTCTTTACCTGAAACAGGCCTAGCATCATTTTCACTGTGTTCAATTGGTCAGAACATTCACAGGTCAGTCCAGATTCAAACTGGTCAAAGAAGAACTCCACATATTGATGGAAGATGTCATGAACCATGATAAGATGGCAAAGATAACTCTCCCCCACCCCAATAATCTGTCATTGTGCCCTGTAGGTTTACCTTACACACTTAATAGGGTGACCCTGTGTGCCCAATATGATACTGTGGAAATGATGGTCTGACTTCTTAAGCTAGATCATAAAAGCCATCGTGGCATCTGCCTTGTCCTTTTGGGCCACTACTTTTAAGGGAAACCTAATTGGTTAAAAATTGATCAGCCTTCTGGAGAGGCCCACATGAAGAGAAGCCGAGGCCTCATCAATAGTCAGCACCAACTTGCCAGCCAGGTGAGTGAGCCACCTTGGAAGTGGATCTTCCAGCCTCAGTCAAGCCTTCGGATGATTGCAACACGAGCCTTTATTTTGAATGCAACCTCCTGGGAGACCTCAAGCTTGATTGCCCATCTAAGTTGCTCCTGTCCCTGACCCACAACAGCTTTGTGATGCACTAAACATTTGTTATTCTTTAAGACTGTTAAGTTTTGGGGTAATTTGTTATGTAGCAATAGATAAATAGTATAGGGGTCATTTTAAGAGATAACATGAGGGCACTGTTTATGTTTGTGTCAGAAGTGAATCTCATGCAGTGTAGGACCTGACTCAAGGTAATGTAATGAAAGAAGAAAGGTCATGTTATTATAGTCTTCCCATTGCATAGCTTCTGGGAATCGAGGGAAGATAAACATGTGGAGTGACAGGAAGGGCAGTGCAGTGGAGGAGGAATTCCGAGTATAGAGGAAAATGGGTTTCATGCAAAAATAGACCACTAAGGAAGGTAGGCCACCACCTTGAGGCAGGCATGGCTGGATTGTTGACGGCCCTGACTGGTACCGTAGAAGTCAGAAACCAAAGCTTTTTGAAGACTATAAAGTTATGTCAAAGACTTCCTGTTTGTGCACATGTCCTTTTCTCCTGTCATAGAAAGTGATGGAACTGATCTGCGCAGAAACCAATTTGCTCTTCAAAGAAACTGCTGGTTCCTGCGCAGGGACTTGTGTTCTATTCAGCTGGCTACCCATGGATTCTGGGTTGACATTTTCTTTGTATAAAAGATAAACTTAAGCTTTCCCTCCAAGTTCTTTTTTAAAGAAATGTTAATTGAAAAACTGCCAGAGAGCAACAGAGTTAAATAAGCATTCCCAAAACAAATGCTTAGAAATTCAGAAGTTATATAGCGAAAATCATGATTGCTGTGTTTTATAGTTCACAAAGGTTTCCTGCATTTTTGAAATGTTAAAGAAGATATCCAAGAGAATGAACCTTAACTATATTTTAACACAATTTTGGCATAATGCTTCTATGCATTAGGCTTTTTCCAACATACAATTGTGGTATGACAAATAACAATAAATATTAAGAGTTTCTTAGTTGGAACGCTTTGAAAGAATGCTTTGTGATAAAAAGTAGTATTATAAGTAAGATATACACACATTAAGCTCATATGTATTATTTGTAAGGGGCTATGTTTGAAAGAAAGATAGAGGCATTGCCTGTGTAAGAATAGACAGGGTAAGAAAGAGTATTCCAGGAGGGAGAAATAACAGATGAAGTGTTTGGGAAGGGGACAGACAGAAAGAGACACATACAAAGGTTAGCAAGTAGAATTATCTGCCTGGAGCACTGAGTGTGTGCTGAACAATCCCCTCTTGCCCAAATGCCTTCTTGAACCTCAACTTGTCATGTCAAGTTCCTTCCCACAATCAGAGTGTGCACATTCTCTCCGATGTTTCCCTGATTCCTGGAATGAGGAAATAAAAGCCTTGCACCCTCCCACAAAATATGCTGCTTCCATTCCCAACATTAGTGCAACGAAACTCTTGCACTGATGTTGGGAGACAGGCTCAGAAAAGCTAAGTGTGAACTGAAACGAAGTAACTCCAAACAGAGAGAGCTGGAGCAAAGCTATCTGGGCACAGGTAGACACACCTGGAAATGATATTGGTTTACCAGTGTTTGTGCGCGCATACGTCAGAGTGTGTGTGTGTGTGTGTGTGTGTGTGTGTGTGTGTGTGTGTGGTGGTGAGGGTGGAGAGGTGCAATCAGAGAAATGAAGATTTGTGGCCTGGATGAAATCACACAAATGGCACATATATTCCACACAAAGTTTTTGTATTTTCAAATCAAAAGACTGCCTTTCAGTGTTTGAAACAATGAAAACCATTGATGTTGCATATTGTTCTTGTTAGGTGTATATTTGGTTCAGTATCTTCTAATAAGGACAACTAAACAACAGACTTAAATATGCATCCTTTTAAAATTGTAAAAATAGTGTATTCTCTTTGAAGAAAATGTGGAAATACAGACAAGTACAGAGAAGAACGAAGAAGGAGAAAACCACTACCCAAGAAAAACCACACTATTTGTTTGGTATATTTCCTTCTATCACCCCACCTCCCCCTTTTTTCTTATTCATCGTGTTTTACACACACACTCACACACACACACACACACACACACACTCAATGTAATTTTGTATTTTTCTTTAGTTTTGTAAGTATTTTCTTTATTAAGTGTTTATATTTTGTAAACACCACAAGAAATTACTATGCTATGTTTCATCATGTGTGAAAATGTAGCCAACGGTTTCTTAATCATTCCTCTCTGGATATTTAGGTTGGTTTGATATTCAGTTATACATAATATGGTGATAAACTTCTTTGTATATTACATTGTGTCTGGATTTAGGAGTTCTGTAAAAGATAGAATTCTGGAAATTTAATTACTTTATCAAAGGGTAGAAACAGCATTTATGGTTATTTGGACGTGGGCTGGATTCTTTGATGACGTGTATTTTCTCTTTACAATTAATAAATTCTAACTGAGAACCAAAATCATGTATAAGACAAGGTTCGTTTAGAATTGGGCTTCTATCCAATCTCAGTGTCACTACCTTAATTGTTCTCCTGTGTCTTGAATGCCATTGTGAATGCTGCATGGTTGCATCCATTGAGTTGGTGGTTAATATACACAATTCTCCCCTGAATGACTTCTCATGCAAGAGGTAGGAGAGAGTTTGCATAAAACAACTTTAAAACAGTACCTACGAGTCCCAATCAACCTTCTTTGCCAAATAGCATGGAAGTTTAAGAAAGTAACATAGTACTTAAAACATAGAATCATCTTTCTATCTATTCACCTTTTTAAAAATACAAACTTTTTAGAATATGCACTTCTTATAAAACTTAACTGAAAAGATTCCCACATAGATGTTTACATACAATATATCAACCTTTATGAACAAAGAAATGTCATTGCAATGATATCGCTTATTCATTTTTTATTTAGAAGCTCACCTTCGGTAAATAAATTAAGTTTGTGTTTTTACTCATTATACTTGTTTCAGAATGTTTGCTTTTCACCAACCTTTCATTACCATGTAAATATTTTTATATGTTGTTATGAGAGCACCCGCCTATTAGTTTCAAATCCTGTAGTGTCATAATCACACAAAAGGCTGAAGGACTGATGATTATGCCTCAGATAATGTAGTTGTTAATGATCAACTTAATGCTAAAAGCCATTACTGCTCATTGACATAATTCTGAGGACATTATACTGTAAGAAGTGCACCTTTTGTGTGGAAACAGAATGACAAAATTGAAATGTTAAAAGTTGAGTGTCTGAATAATAGCCTGTGAAATCATTTAGACAAGACCATTGTCGCCTCTATTGTTCAAAGACCAGAGAGTGACAGGATGAGACAAAAAGGGAGAAAAACCACAAGGGCTCCCCTTGCAGGTCTGAAGGGACACGGGAAGGGAAGAGGATCCCTATTTGTCTGTTTCTCTCTCTTCCTGAAGGGTCTTCCTCTAACAACAGAGCACCCTCCTCTGGCCACTTGCCAAAAGGGGACGCAGGCCTGGTGATGGATTGGCAGGAACCAAGCCAGGCAGGAGTTGCTATAAGTGCCCTGCAAGGATTTTTTCTAATAAAAAGTTGCCTGACAGGGACCCGAACCTGTCACTCCATGCTGACGAATTAAGACTTTTCAGTTATGAAGCATTTGAAAGCTGGAAAAGGACTTTAGAAAGGCGATAAGTATAGTTACCAACCCGAACACCCGGTCAGGTCACTTTGGGACTTTGCAACTTGGTGTCCATTTTCTGTTGTATCCGTGGTCCACTTTGATCCGGAGCATGGAGGGAAGTCAAAAGGTCAGAGAGACAGATGGTGTGTACACGTGCTGGTGTGGGGGAGAGATATGTGTGAGCCACCAAGCTGGTTTGATAGAGGCAACGAGACCTAAAACAGAGGTGTCAGTCACTGCTGGATTACCTAACTTCATATTTCCATGGTTAAACACCTAAATTCTTACCTTCACTAACCATTTAATAATGCCAATCTTTAGCCACAACAGCAAACAGGTGAGCAAATATGGATGGATTACAAATTCATGACTGTTTCTAGAAACATCCTAAGTTACCATATGCTTACAGAGAGTGACAGTATCTATAATAATAAAAGCATCATATGACAGTCAGACTGGACCACCTTACTGTTGAAGCCGGGACTGTGAGGGAAGCCAGGGTCCCAGGTGCCAGAAGGAAGCCAGTGCTGGCAGCCGGGGGAAGGAAGGCCTGCTCTGGGATGAATTTCATGCATCGGGCCTGTAGTCTTTATATAATATTAATGTTACTGCAAACTTTGTTTCAGGCACTGCTGTTCTGAATGCTTTATATGTATCAACAGGAAAGACTTTGTTAAAAGTGGGCACATGCAGTGGAAATGCACAGATTCTTTAGACTGTCAGAGAGGAAGAAATAAAAATTGTGTTATCACAGGGGATAAAAACTGATGCTCGTAGCATACTGCAGTTTTAAAGAACAGATCATATTATACTTGCTACTATGATTATTTAAAAAAATGCTTTCTTTACATCGAATTTTAAAAATTAAACTTTTTAAAAGAGTAGTTTAAATTTTCCAAAAAACTGCGAAGGTAGTACAGATAGGTCCCATATCCAATGTCCCCTTATGCTATTGTGATATATTTGTTATAGTTAATGAAATAATATTAATACCTTATTGTTAATTAAACTCTATAGTTTATTGAGATTTCCTCATGTTTTTCCTAATGTTCTTTTCCTCTGGATACCATCAAGGATACCACATGACAGTTGTAATGTCTTCGTAAGTTCCTCTTGGCTGTTAAGGTTTTTCAGATTTTTCTTTTGGCTTTTACTTTCTCAGGCCTTCCCTGTTTTTGATGACTTTGACAGTTTTAAAGAGTATTGGTCGCCCAGTGGCATGGTTCAGTGGTTGAGCATAGGCCTATAACCAGAAGCTCGTGGTTCAATTCTGGGTCAGGGCCCATGAAGGTTTCAGGCTCAATCCCCAGTAGGGGGTGTGAAAAAAACAGTCAATCAATGATTTTCTCTCATCATTGATGTTTCTATCTCTGTCTCCTTCTCCTTTGCTTTCTGAAATCAATAAAAATATATTTAAAAAATAAATAAAGAGAACTGGTCAGGTATTTTATAGAATGTAACTAAAAGGATTTGTCAAATTTTTCTCAAGAATTGAATGGGATATGAGGGTAATTTGTAATATTACTAAAAAAGTTTTCAGCATATTAGCTTTGGCAAATAGCTCATAACCTTTATTAATAAAGATAACACTATTTATTGAGGGTCAGGGAGTGCTGTAGATTAGACTGGTATATGGATATGTCCCAAGGAGTTCACAGGTACATAAAAGACTAAATTTTCAGAAGTCATTCTGAAAATATTTACTCAACAGACATTCACAGGGCACCACTCTTTCCTAGGCTCTGCTCAGAGCACAGGGAGTAAAAATCTGAACTAGTGATAGAAAGTTAATTTCTCAAGTGGCCATGGAAGCAGGGCTTCCGGATAAAGCTTTGAGAAGAAAGAAATGATACAACTTCCTTCCATAACCCATTAGCATCTTTACTTCTTTTTCTTTCCAGCAGAGATGGAAATTGGCATTAATCTTTGTTGATACTATTCTTTAACCAAAAGTTCAGTTTTTCTTAATAACAAATTCAGTAGGCTCTAACATTCTTGGTCACATGTACTCTTTTTGTGTGTACCTTCTCAGTCATCTCTTATTCAAGATTTCTGCATTTAAAACATTTATGCAAGATTATATCCATTAGGCTTCATGCTGTTAATAAAAACATTTTATTTTGAAATAATTTCAGACTTTTAGAAAGTTACAAAAATAGAAGAGTTCAGATAAATCTTTCATTAAACTTCCCCTAATGTTAACAGCTTACATAATCCTGGCATAATTATCAAAATCAGGAAATTAACATTAGTATAGCACCTTTTCCTAAGCTTAGAGCCCATATTTGAGCATTGCCAGATTTTCCACTGATGTCTTTTTTTTTTTTTTTTTCCATGAGCCAATCCAGGATTTTACACTGGATATAGTTGCTGTGCTAATTTTTTTTTTCCATCTTGACAATTTCTCAACTTGTTCTTGTGTTCCGTTATGTCGATGTTTTTTGTAACATTTTGATGCGTGGTGATTTTGTAGAATACTTCTCCATTTGGATTTGACTGATGCTTTGTAATGATCAAGTTGAGGTTATGAATTCTGGATATGAATACTACAGAAGTGTATTGTATCTTCAGTAACATAATGGGGGGTACTGGATGTTGATATGACTCATTACTGGTGATGTTAACTTTGATCACTTGATTAAGATAGTTTTTTTCCACTGTGAACTTACTAATTTTTCCATTATAGTCAATAATACTTTTAGATTATGCAAATACTTTTTATTATTTGTTTTCAGTATCCCCTTTCCTTATCACTGGAAGGCTCAAAAACAATATTTTTCAAAATTGATCCTATCATTAGGTAAGTCATTAGAGGCAGTGATATTTGAATTTTCTCTAATAGGTATTGGCTCATTGTTATTTAGTATGCTTTTTTTTTTTTAAGGGTTGGTGAAAGATAGAACATTCTCTTCAATTTAATCAAACAATGTGGAAAAAAATAGGTGGACAGTGAGAGCAAGAGCTTCTATAAGTTGTACTCTGAATAAGTCAGGCACAATGGAGCCATTCTGTGGCTGGGCGTGTGCCCAAGACAATCCAATACAGGTACCAACCTTTCACTCTTCTATTTTTCAAAAGTTGTCTTTGAGAGAGCTCTGCTCTTTAGAATATCCTAATCTTCCGCAAGATTCTATCCTAATGCTATTGGAAAGAGTTACTTTAAGATCAGACCAATTAACTACTAATGAATTAGGATGCATTAGCGTAAATACATGGGATCCTAATTAGAAAAGGACAAACTACTTTGGGAAGAAGTAGATCTAAATGTTCATTGTGCAATGCTATTATTTTTATAGTTAATATTTTTATATTGACCCTGTAGTGAAAGCCTCTGGTCCTTTCACTTAACACTGGATATCTGCTTCAATTATTGCATTCACTTATCTAACAGAATTGATGTGGGACATCCCTTTCTCCTAAAAACTTCTTGCTTTTTAGTCCCAAATAGTTCCTTTTTGTTTACCATTAATTTTACTTTTTGAATTTCCTTTGGTTTTTATTAATTTATGTATATTCTGCTGTCACCCCCAAAGTCTATGTCAATGTGTACATATTGTTGTTACTTTCAAATTACTCCCAAACACCCATTCAGTTTATTTGTTCATTTGCTTCACTCTGCACTAATGTAAACGGTGGGCTATTGGCTAAATGGGAAAAGCAAAGATAAAGAAACGAGATTCCAGTTTCATAAACCTTATGCCACCAGAGAATATTTTCAAGGTAGCATCTCTAAATCTGGACTGGCTTGTGAACGAGACCTTTGGGAGGCATATAGTGTTTTTTAGAATATAGAAAATATACCCCAAGAGGATAAAAAAGTTTGTCTTGCGTTCTAGTGAGAAAGGAAATTGGCAGGCGCTGTTGGTTATTATTCAATTTGCTATAATCCAAAGGTAGATGTGAATGCAGAAATGGAAAGCGAAGGAGGACACAGGAGGAGAGAATGAGAAGAAAAGGGGGTAGAGGTGTTAGGGAAAGGAAGGGAAGGGGGTGTGGAGTAGTAGTATGGGCTGGAAGAAAACCCACATTGTTCAGTAGTGACAGGGAATTTGAGAAGATAGTGAAGAGTTCTTTATGGAGAAGGAGAAACAAGTGAAACTCGCTTGCTCCCTTTGAAGAGGTGGTTAAGAATAGCCTCAGTTTGTTCATGTGCTTCTGAATCCTGGCTCACCCACCAAGAACTCAGAGGCTGTGGGAAATCAGAGGCAATTGTTATTCACACAGAGTTACATTCGGAACTGACCCAGCCCCTGCTGTTCTATCAGGAGGCTATGTTGGCAGCAAACAGATCCACTCCTGAGGTAACTGGAGGGGAAAGCTTAATGCCTTTGCACTGCTATTTGAATTTTTTGTTTGAAAGAGCATATAGATTATTTATAGTCCACATAATAAACCGGAGGGTCTTTTCATAAACTCATAGATTATGTAGCTCAAAGGAGTTTATTGAAATAATATCTGAATTTGCCCATGACAGTGACATTCCATAAGAGTTTATTCCGTGTGGAATAGGATTTCCCACCTTACCCCAGGGTATCGGGGTATCATTTCCACATTCAAAAGCAAGATGAAAGAGTAACTTTAGGTCACTGAACCAGCTTCTCACATAATGTTTTTTCTTAAAAACAGAAACACAGACCAAGGTAGGTAGAGGATCATTGATTAAAACACACACACACACACACACACACAAAATACAAACAAAAACTGGGAAGAACTCAACCAATTGCCTTCTAAAGCAAGTAAGTGTAAACCCTTTGATTAAATTTTCAGAAAATGTGAGTTTTCACGGTCAGCATATTAGGGGTTTAGGGAGTTTGACTTGGATGTGATTCAAGAAGGAGCAACAAGGATGTAAAAATCCATGTCATCGAAGCCAGAAGCTTTGATTCCAGCTACATTTATTTATTCTCTCATGCCCCCTAAATGCTCACAGTTGTCTGAAAGTGTGGGATTATCATTCACAACACTCACATGGCCACTGTAGTTCACCCCTGCACTCCCTTCGAGGGCTCTTTTGGCATCACTTTCAGAATTATGGTGTTTTCCTTTTCTTAAAATTAAACCACTCCATTACAGTGTACTACTTGAAGTCCAAAATTTCTTAAAAAGTTCTTCAATTGTTGGCCCATTTTTACCTCTGCATTTCCACCCATCGGTACTTTGACCCCCAATTCCCCTCATCCCTGTCAGAGGGACTTCTTCGCTCCAGCTGTCTCTTCAAATCTCACGTCTCACTTGAAATTTCATTTAACATATCTAGCCTCTCCCTGTTTTCCTTACTCATTTCTCCCTTGGCTGCCATTTGTTTAACTTTATAGTGACATTTTCTAACTCCATAAAGCCTTCGGAGGTAACAATTTTTATGAAACACACATGACTCTATTGTATTATTATTTTTCTTCCCAAGGAGAACATGGCCAGAAAAAGAACAATGGAGAATTGTTTTCTTCCGAAGAGGACAAATTAAATTAGAAAATCAGGGAAACCTTAGAGTGAGAAGGAAT
>NW_023425573.1:60394128-60439128 GCF_014108245.1 Pipistrellus kuhlii
TTTGTGACATATTTGCTTGGCCTTTATTATGTGGATAGAGAGTTTTGCTTTTTAATCATCTTAGCAACAGATAAAATTGCACAAATGCACATAAATATGTATTTTCAATATTTTTTTGGGGGGGGGATGATAATGGGCTGTGATTGGATTGGATTGCTATCGTAGCCTTCACTGAGTTGCTTGCAAAAATGTTGGTTGAATTTAGTTACATTTCCTTCCCCTACCCAACTTCAGCTCTAACAATATGAGCTATCAGTGGGTGATCTAGTCTCAAAGAATTTATATTTTCAGTAAGTAATAATACTTGTGGGGGAAATACTACATTTATTTTGCTGCCAATGCATATGTATTGTCAGCTATAGGCTTTAGTTATTATGGATTTTGAGTCTTTTCTCTCTGAGGAAAAATGGCAATTGTATGTTATATAAAGATAGAGAGCTATTGTTTCAGTTTCCTCTTGCAGGCTGTTATTTCTTAAAATGTTTCTGCTAAGCAAATGTAATCACTATGGCATGCGTTATTAATTCAAAATAGCTTCTCAAATGGCTCAAGCTCTGGGATGGCGGCATGTCTGTTGCGATGTCATTTGTCATAATTCTTTGCTCTTATATAGTGCCTTTCCTCCGGGCCACTCACATGACCACATTTGTTTTGTGTCTACACTCAAGACAAAAGACAAATCCTCATTCTGTTAGGACTTTCCAATCTATTGAACCTTTTCATATTTACACTGTAGACCATCTACTGATAGAGCTGATTGGTTTCCCTAGTAGGTCCTAGAAAGAGAGGCCATTTGATAATTCATTCAATGATGCTTTCCTGACATCTGCCATCATTAATTATACTTTTACTGAGTTCTACTTCTTGTTTAAAACCTGAAACCATATCATTTAGACTAAAAGAAGTACATTTTATGCTTCAGTTAACCTTTAATTTTTAAAATAAGAATGTGTTCTCTCTCTCTCTCTCTCTCTCTCTCTCTCTCTCTCTCTATATATATATATATATATATATATATATATAATTGATTTTACACAGAGAGGAATTGAGAGGGATAGAGAGTTAGAAACGTCAATGAGAGAGAAAAATCTACCAGCTGCCTCCTGCACTCCCCCCACTGGAGATGTGCCAACAACCAAGGTACGTGCCCTTGACTGGAATTGAACCGGGACCCTTCAGTCCGCAGGCTGACGCTCTATCCACTGAGCCAAACCGGTTTCGGCAAGAATGTGTTCTTATGAAAAGTGTTAAATGTAGGACATTGTGTTAAAAAACAATAGTATTTATAGAATTAAAAATATTTTCTAAGTTACTGTTTTTTGGACTTGCTGATAAGTCTTTCAGGATGTCACAAACCTGATTGGGGAGTATCCCTTTAAAAGCAGAATGGCAGCTGCTGTCAAAAAATGGAATGCACCCCCAAAACTTGCTGTTTATTCATATTCCAGTTAAAGCTGAAACAAACAACTGAAACTAATCACGCTTGAAGTTGGGTATCGCCTTTGTGAGCTTTATGAGCCTATTTTTCTGAAATTAGAAATTGCCTGAGTGAAATGTTTCTAGCTAAACTGCTTTCTACTGAAGTCATGATTTTTACAGTCAGATAAATGCCCCTTAAGCTCTATTTGTATAAGCATCAGTGACATCCAGTGGCTAGCAGGCTGATCACAAGTGCATCTCCCTGCAGTGAGAAGGGCCCTTAGTAGGGAGATGGCATTGGCATCCACTCTTTATTTTGATAATCCACTTTGCATTTTGTTTCTTCTCAAGAAAGTTGGGGTTTTTTTTTTTTTTTTTTTTTTAATCACACAGCCCTCTGATTAGGATGGCTAAATATCCTACCAAACTTTGAAATAGCGAAGATGAAAATGAGACTTCAAGATTGGAAATTAAAATGCACATGGGGCTACCTACGAACACACGATTGCTTGGGAAACATCATTAGCATCCACATGAAACACTTAGCTTGAAACTCTGCAGGTGTTATTTAGAAATGACTATTGGGGAGCTTATGGGCTTTCAGCTACACAAAGAGGGCTTGAAAATTATGGCGAGACCTGCTCGTTATGCAGAGTTGGGTGATGTTGCCATTAATGTTTCAAACACATGTGCTTCATAAAATAGTCCACCTTAATTTGAAAAAAAGGCATTACTTGCAATTATGTCAGCTACATAAATTTATTTGCAGACAGTCAATTCTTATTGATCATAACCTGACCTTACAATGACCTTGAAGAAAGGTAGTCTGTGACAGGTATAGATATTGGGATCAATACCAGACTGCAATCGACTATACCTAGTTACTGATAAATGAAGTAAAAAGGTACACTGTTTTCAGAAACAAAGATAATAACAGCTCATTTAGTCAACTGTTTGTAAAGGTTTAATATTGATACACGTGGTTATAATGACATCCTCGGGCACTTTCAAATGGCAGGAAACAATAGGGTGCTGAGTCGCTGAGCACATTAAGCAGAAAGAATCATTACTCTCCAAGTCGAAATAAGAAATTCTGCAATATTTATGTCAACATTGCTGAGAATTGGGGCACTCTCTAAACAGTACACAGGGAGCTCAGGATTCCAACTGCATGGGGCTGTTCTGCTTCAGGTTTCTTCTGAACGTGCCAGGTCTTGTGAAACGAAGCACCCTATTACGTGGGAACAAAGCCTCCAGGACCACACATTGTACGTTAGTACTACCCTCTCTTGCACATTTGCAGCAGAATTAGCTTGCCTATCCACAGGTATAACCAACTGTAATCATGAGGAAGAGAGCATTTGGTCTCAGCACATCTGCTCCACGTTGATGCCTTCCCTCTCCACTATAGAAAGTTAAAAGAAAGGATGCTAACAAAAATTTCCCCCAATTGTTCTTTTCTCTTCCCTGGGAATTCCACAGAGTGAGCACTTGGCAAGTTATGCAGAACCTAAGTAAATAGAGTCCATTGGCAAAATGGTAACAGGTTGTGCAGCTTAATTGGAGAAGAGAAGTCCAGGAGCCAGCCCGGTGTCTGCTGCACCCAGTTGGTAAATTGTGCCTGTGGTGAGAACAGAGTGATTTTGCAGTCAACTCAATTTGGGTAACTAGTCAGCCTGCTACTAAGAGCCAAGAAATATGAGGATTTGATCTCTCTCTCTCTCTCTCTCTCTCTCTCTCTCTCTCTCTCTCTCTCTCTCTTTCTCTCTGTGTGTATTTTCTATACTTTTTCCAATGGAAAATATATTTCTATTGATATATCTTAGCTTTGTTTATCTTTTGCTAGTATAATTTTAAAAATTGATGTCAGGATTCTGATATTGTCCTCTGAAGGGAGAGAAATGCTCAGAGACACGTGTGGCCATTAAAACCTGCAAACGGAAGGAAAAGGCTCTGTTAGCATAGATTCCACTTGAATGTTTCCCCTGAATGTTTACATTTATAAGTTGATCTCTGTAGTTCATCTCCTGGTCACATTTCTCAAGCTACATACTTTTCCACATGGGCTTCCTGCTCCTTATGCTGTGGTGCGGTTTGCTATCTCCTTTTGCCTCTTACGCTCTCATGTAGCTGTTTATTAATAAACCCGTGTTTCCAATACAGGCACTACATCAATAAACCTCCAAGTGGTTCCGTTAGTCAGCATTCTGGGAATCCTATGCTGTATTGAAGATCTGTAAATCTCCATTATTGCTTCCCATAGCACAAATAAAGAATGCCCTCTTATTTCTGAGACATCCTCTGCTAATTTTTAAGGGTGAATGCATATGTTCTCAAAGGCTCCTCGAGGTGCTTGAACTTGTGTGTATTAGCAAGTGGAGTGTCACTGCCACTGAAGAAGCCCTGAGACACCTATAATCAAAAGTCATGCTAACTTAAGGTATTTAAGAACCAAATTACTTCAGTTTGCTCTAGTCTTCCCCTTTCCTGAAACCTTTAACTCATCTGGTGGGACAAGCGAATTCTGGACTTCAGAATTACCCTGTTCGGCAGCTGTGTTGTTTGATTTGCAGGGGGCTTTCAACTAACACAAAGGAAATATCAGTAATTAGAAAGGTAAGAATAGACTTCTATATATACCTTTTTTGGTATCAGAGAGAAGGAATAGCACAATCTTTGTTTATACCAACTAAAAAACTACGGAAGACAAGGGTGATTACATTTCTCCATGATGGGAAGAAAGGGCTGGGCCAGTGGAAGATGTGGCTTTTTTCTAGTTTCATGATTTTCCCCAAGAGAAAGCCCAGTGGAGGCAAGAAGAAGGGAGAGTGTGTACAGCGTGGTGCGCAGCTTGGAAGAATTGTCTGAAACTAATTTGAACTCTGAACCTGGGTTTCCTCACCAAGTGCCTTTGAAAGCTACAAGAGAAAACCAATTTTTTATACCACCAAAAATGCTTTTAATAAAGCAGACTTAGAATTCCTAGGAAAGATGTTGTAGCAGTGCTGGAAACCAATCATTGTCTCACTAATAGAAAGAGGCTTGTCAACCTTGAAGCTCTGAAAGGTCAGAGCCAACCACACCCTATCTAATTGAGACAATAGTAACTGAGGGAACTTCCCCATCTTGTAATCATGTAAATCCTTACTGATATGATAATCTGCTTATTACCCGCCTAAAGGCTATGGATGTTTCCCAAAGCTGCTTAAGGGTACTAGGTGTTTCCCAAAGCTGCTTAAGGGTAATGGGTGTATCCCATAGGCGCCTCAGTAAAAGGGATAGCCAGGCCAGAGCCTAGAGAGTTTTCCCACTAGAGGTTGACTCCTGCCTGGCCCCCATTTGTCCCAAATTAACTATTTTCTAGTCTCTCTCTTCATTTTAGTGTGTGGCCTCCTCCAGAAACCGGACCCTGAGTGGGCCCTAATCACGCAGGTCGTGTTAAGGGTTCCCACATAGCAGTATTCCCAAATCACTGATCCCTCTGGGGCTGGTCTCTGTGCATATGGCTTTCTCAGCTCACTCTGCACCAAGTCCTCCCTACTGGTGACCCACAAGCAGCTCTACCACAACTCTCCATGGTCCTGCCTACTGTATCTGCTGCCCTGGCTTCTGGGCTCTGCTGGAGGCTCACCCTTCCTACCTAGATATTAACGAAGTCATTATGGGCATAAGCCTATTCCCCTTCCAGATCACTTTGGCTACTGGCCTTCTACTTTGTATTCTGATTTCATTTTCGATAGCGTCTCCAGTGAGAACAGGGAGGCCTCAGCTGTTGCAAGGCCATGGGAGTTTTCTAACGCCCAGCTGCCCTCTGCTGACTCCACCTGGGCTGAGACCCCATAGCTGGTCTCTGGCATTTTTTTTTTGGGGGGGGGGGGAGGAGGATGCTAAACGTGTATTGTTCTTCACCAAAATTAGTCTTCAAGGTTCCATTTTAGTTATATGTGCTCCTCTGTTTTCTCAGTATGTTCTGTGGCCCCTGGAATGTTAGGGTCCACCATAGTGGTTTTCCCTATTGGTCTGCTCTTGGGCAGTCCCCATGTTCCAGATAGTACCTCAGAGTCTACCTTTCCACTAAAGCTCCAATATTTTATTCAGCCAAAGTGATTCTGTGTGTTGGGTTGCCTCATGATGAATCCCAGGTGGAGAAATGGATCTATTGGGTTTAAATGATATTCACTTTCAATAGGGATGATGAGCAACCTCAAAGATTTCCTCAATAGGGAGGGGGTGGAGGGAGGAGATTATTTTAAGGCATTGCCATCCTTGAAGGATGCCCTGGTACAGATATATGTAAGGTCAGCCATAGGCAGCATGGTAAGCCAGGAGGTCTATACATGTCACCACAACTGTGTTCAGAGCAGCAGCCACCACCGAAGGTAGTGGGAGTGGATTTTAACTGAAGGCCAGGCATTCTAGACATGTGCCACTTGATTTAGACCTTGAAACTCACCATATTCCCACTAATACATACGTTCAACAATCTCAGCTTGCTGGAAGTGTGTCCTGAATTGTACCTTCTGGTAATTCAAAATCATTATGAGTAAATGGAGTTCCTTTGCTGGAGGCTGTTCACCCTGACAGGGACAAATCATCCTTCTGGTGAGAGACAGAAGATATTGAGGAGAGGTAAACTCTCAATTACACTGCTCACCCTAGTCACGCCAAGCAAGTGGGAATGCCCAGCAGACACAAGGCTTTAGTCTTTCAATAACTATGAATTCTGGGGCTGGAATATCAAATGTTTTAAAACATAAAGAATTTTTTAAAGGCAGATTTTCCACTTATCACTAAATGAAATTGCTCTCCAAAGAATGCCTTGGGTGTATTTTTATGCTAGATTTTACCTGCTGTAATAAAAATAACTTAGATACATTTTATTTTATTTTTTAAAAAATATTTTTTTATTGATTTTGTACAGAGAGGAAGGGAGAGAGATAGAGAGTTAGAAACATCGATGAGAGAGAGTCATCGATCAGCTTCCTCTTGCACACCCCCTACTGGGGATATGCCCACAACCAAGGTACATGCCCTTGACCAGAATCGAACCTGGGACCCTTCAGTCCCCAAGCCGATGCTCTATCCATTGAGCCAAACCGGTCTCGGCAAAAGAATAACTTAGATACATTTTAAAAGATTGCAAAATTGCAAAGCAATAATACTTTACCATATTAATTAATTTTGAATTATAGCTGAACTCATAGAAGTGCATATGACATTCATGGTAATGCCAAATTAATTCTTTATGATCAGTGCTATTGCAATCAATACTAAATGAATTCATAATGATAAGATACTTAAAATAAAGAGTTACCACAAAAACAATAAAAAGACCATCATTATCCAGGCTATAGCACACTAATAAAGTATTAGCCCAATAAGCTGGTGCTATCTATGACAATCAATGGCAGATACTTAATTTATTTCTGCTTGCCCTTGTCTTGCTTTTCCTGGAAGGGCTGTGTAAAAGCATAGCTCTTTGATTCTACTGTAAATTGTATGGAGGAAGAAATACAGTAGTCTTATTATTAAATAATTTTGCTGTAGCATTTACTTTACATCGCACCTCTCTGCCAAAGAACTCAAGGCATATGGTACATACCAATTTACATTCCAAATGGATTTCCTCCTCATGAGAGTCATGTTATCTTTTTAATTCTTTTCTTAACCTCTTCTCTCTCTCCCTCTTTCTTTCTTAGAGGCTGTATCATATCTGTTCTCTACAATACATGAAAGAATATATCAATCATGAAGTAAAGAAGCAATAAATATCTTCTGTGCTTCCTCTCTTCCTTCTGTTATAAAAACTATTTTGAGTATTTTTTGTATGTCAGATATATGGGTTTTAGAAAGACATAAAACAAAACAAAACATAATCCTTATCTTTCAGCTTAGATAGAGTCAGGAAAAAGAGTACTGGGCTTGGTATCAGATTTGGGCCACATCTTAGCTCTTCCATTTTACTTGTTGTTTAATCTTTGGCACTGTGACAGAGACATATTCCCTATCAAATTCCTCTTTCTTGGGAACATGGGAAGCTGTACTTCCCAGCAACCTTGCAAGTAAATAGGATTGGGTCACTAGTTTGGAATAATGAATTACATGTAGAAATTATGTGTCACTTCTGAGCTCTGTCTGGGAAACACTCCTGGGAAATTCTCCAGGTCTCTCTCGCTCAACCCATAAAGTGGCCCTGTGTTGAGGTGGTTGAGCCACAAAATGAAAACAATCTTGACTGCTGAGCCATTGTAAAAAGAAGAGCTTCCACACAGAGGTACCCAACCTATGGGTAATTGGTGTAATGGGGAAGCAAACTGTGTTTCTTTCTTTCTGTATTTCTTATTATTGTAGCATGAGCCTAACTTATCCTAACTAAAACAGGCATCTAACTTCTCAGAGCTTCTGATTCTTCACCACAAAATGGGGACAAAATATTTCTTAGCTACCTAATGAAGTTACTGAGAAAATCAAATAAGATAGCCAATGTACAACATACAAACTCTTTAAGTCAGAATCATGCACCACTGGCTTTCACTATCTTGGATCACAGAATTATAACTCCAACATTTCATGAGGTTCGTTTGGCCCTAATATCTGACTACCACAATACTAGGAGATGTGGTTTAATAAAGATTTTATAAAGAGAAAGTGATATGTTGAAGATGGCTAAAATTCATTCTCTGTAATGAGAGTTGTATGTAAATTACCACTCTGAGGGCTTTGATGTCTCTCTCTCTCTCCTGTTTCTCTTCCCCAGACCCTGATGATACTGTTACTCGTTTCTTGGGCTGGGGCTTTATGGGTGAGTTCCACATTCTCTGTCCCACAGTCTGCACCACGATGTCAAATTATACTTAAGCATTTTTGTTGCTAAGCTTGGATTTTGTTAGTGTACTTATTGAAACTATAGTCTTTATGTCTCAACATTTTATACATCTGTTTTAATGGAAAGTTTTGTTTTCTTCCGATAGTCTCTGCAAATTTAGGTCTGATTGTGTTTAACCTACCTTGAGAGCTGGGTCAAGTTTTCTATAATAGATTTCTTCTCATAGAGAAGATGAGCTCTACACAAACGCAACTTTGAGTCACTCATCTATTAAATCAATATTATTATAGAATTAACCTATGATGGGTGAATTCACACAGTTATATAGCCATTCATTTATTCAGTAGATAGTTATCAGGTAACGACTATATGTCAGGCACTATTCTAGGCACTTGATAGGCAATGGTGAGGACAGTCATTTATATCTCTGATGTCATAAGTTTATATTCATACATTAGGAAACAGATAATAAATATTAAATACTGGATAAGTTTAGATTACAGAAAAAATACAATGAATATTAAAGAGCATGGAATGACTGGCTTTTCTGGAATGGGTAGATAACACCTCTTATATGTAATGACATCTGGTTTGCACCTGAAAGGTGAGGGCAGGACTATTTCATTCATTAGTTACTGTTGGCACGTTGCCTACAGCTAGGAGTTTTTCATAGGTCTGTGAAAGTATTTCAGACCTGGGGAAAATGTTATTGGCATTAATCTATGAAAAAAATAGTGAACATTTTTGAAATAAAAAAATGAAATCAATCATGTTTATATAATGCACAGGATTGTTTATTGTAACCAATAACTGCAACTCAAATGGAGAATGATGCTTCTCAACACACCCTTTTATTTTTCTGGCTCAGGGGTGTGGATATCAACATGCACCACGTTCATATCAACAGAGCACTTGTTTTTTTTTCAACTGCATTTGCCTTTGAGAAGCTGCTTAAGCCAGGTTAAAGGATATTCGTCATTTTCCAATATATTTTGACTGTCCTTATGCACGGATTATTGCTTCAATACCTCCTTATATATTCCTAAACCCAAATACTTCGTAATAGTTTATGTTTTTCCCCTTTATGGGCCAAACAAGAACATCCTGTATCCTAACTAGCATCATGATAGTAGGTTCTTGACTTTTAGACTGAAATCCAATTATGTTTGTTTTGTTTTGTTTTGTTTTATCTCACTTCAACATGGCTAGTTCCCAGATGTAAAGGAGAGGTTCAAAGTCATGGGGATTCATAAGAATTTGGACAACCATTGAATGCAAAAGCCAACCACCCCTTCTTGCCTTATCATGAGGCCAATGGTTCATTCCAGAGCTTAAGCTCAGTGTGGTTGCTCCAAACGCTGTGTCATTCACACTTGTTTTATGATAATGTCCAGTTACCACGTAATGAGAAAAATATCTTAAGATAATTGCTTTATCAGGTATGGCTCAAAACGTTTGTGTATGTCATTTGGAGAAGGAGACAGGGCAGTTTAGTGCTTTGCCTGCCAAGCCACAGAACATCTTTGTTGCTTTCTTTTTCCTTTCAATTGTTATTGAAAATAACTAGTCATAATGCCTTTGTCAGCCCTGCCTGGCCTCAGCTCTGTGTAAATCAGGCTTCCAGACAGGCAGAGTTTAGAGGTCCCATTGTGGGAGTGCTCTAGGTAGAGGCGGGATCATGAATAAAGAACACTCACCCTCTGCTTCGGAGGCAGGGGTGAGAGAGCCTGGGAGAGCCCTTCCCAAACATCTCTTTTCAGCACCACTATTTGGCTAAGAGCTTTAATTTCATTAGAAAAACGGGGGCTGGGTTTCCCCATGCATCTCAGCCTCCTTTTAATGTGTAAATTACATAGGATTTGCCACTCGTTACAATGGTGATATGATTATTGGCCTCAAACAGACCACACCGCACAGGCCCCCAGTGATAGGCCAGCTGAGGAGCAGCATGCGTGGGAAAAATTGGATAGCACATGTTTTGTGATCAGAAGCCCTCCAGGAGATGAATTCACAAATGTGAGGCTCCCGCTTGGTTTGCTTAGAGTGCCTCCCGCAAAGTTGAATTTCTGGGTGAATGTGACATCCTGGTAGGAAACGATGTTGTTATGGGGGTGAGAATTACTCAGGGCCCAGAAGTAGTGGCATAAGGGAAAGTTTGTTGGATTTGGAGGCAGAAACCGCAAGCCTGGTTGTTTGACTGAAGACAAGTCACTCAATTCCTGTGAACCTCAGTTTTCCCATTCACAAAATAGGGTAATAAGGCCTCTTCAACATCTGCAGGTTATTAAGGAAGATTATTTTTTAAACTTTGCTATGAATGATTATGCTAGCAAATGTCACTCACATTGTCTCATTCATTCTTTACTATAAGCCTTAGAGGCAGCTGTGGCTAAGCACACTAAAGAAAGTTAGTGCAGCATCCCGCACCCCTCCCCCATGCCTCCAAATGCTCCGCGGGAATATACAATACTAGTAGTTTCATAGGAAAATGTAGCTTAGAAAGTTCTATGCAATATGTCCATGTCTGTTTTTTACCTGTTCTTAGAAAATGACAGCTCACAGTAACACACAAAAAGCCCTGAGAAGCTCCTTATTAAAACAATGATGTTTACTTGTTCCATTAATCCAGAATTTCGTATGAAATTATCTTTCCTCCTCCCCCATCCCAACAAATATACACACCCCGCTGCCAGGACCTAAGTCTTCCTCTTCTTCAGAGGCCACGTCACCACGGCTGGTTACTGATTTGAGGAGAGAGAAGCAGTAGAAGATTCATGTGTACTTGTAAGGAGATACACTCTGTTTGGAAGAGATTGGCAGAACAAGATATGCTTGAGAGCAAATTCTCTATGAGTTCATAATTACATGATCATGATGGCAGGCCCATCCTGGAAGAACTTTGCTGCCATTTAGACATAGTGTGAGAGGAATCTATTATCCCTATCCCAAAGAATTTATTCTACAGGGATGGGATATGTGATATTGTTTCTACTTTCCCCCATTCATTTATTCACTTCATATATTTTTTATATACCCAAATATAGTCCCCATCTGTGGTCTGTATCATGCCAGAAATTGAGACCTTCAGCCACACAAGGCTATTGTCTCAGCAGATTTATACTGATCCCAACTTAAGCACCACTCTCTTAGCAGCTTCTAACACCCCCATTTTACTCATTCCCACCAGCACAAATTGGCCCGGAGGGTAATATTTTACATTTGTTTGTGCTGCAGAGCACATGCGTTTCTCAGAAATATTCAGAATCTGTTTCTTGGAAAACTAGGTCAGAAAGAAGATTGTGAATGTCTCTGAAAGAATAAGTATACAGGCACATTTGTTGGAGATGGTTTCATTGGAAATTCTGTGTTATGAAATAAATGAGAATGATTTCTTTAATACAGAGAATTGAATGTTCATTGCAATTCTCTAAGAGTGTGATAAGGGTAGGGGGAGTGTTGATGGCATGCAACATCTTCCAAGCTGTTTTTTTAGCCTGAGAGCTTTTTGTCCATGAAGCATTTTTTTGACAGTGGCTATCTCAGAGGGTTCTTTTTAGGAAGTGATTGAGATATGTTGGTGATATTGCCCAGTACAGTGCACATAGTAGAGATTCAACAGACGATGCTAACAGCCTATAGGATCAGACAGGTCCCTGCCTCTCCACCTAACACCCTTCCAGTATGACCCATTTTCTAATCTCTCTGTGGCCTGCATTGGTCCTGGGTCCAGGTTCCCATAGTTTTCCTGCTTTGGGAGTAGCTTGTCTCCCACAGTCACCTGGGTTCTTCTCTTTCTCTTTTCCCTAGGTCCTGCCAGCCAGTGGAATGGGGCCAGACCATTTCCAGTGTTCTGTCTATTTTTTTTTTCTTGAATTCTACTCAGATGTGGCTAGATGCTGAGAATGACTTTCCCCCTTGCTTCCCTGGGTCACTCTTTGATCAGAAATTTCAAATATTCATGTGGCCTTGGGTTTACTCTGCTCAGTGAGCTTACAGTGCCCCAGCCCCTCACTCACCTGTCCTGGCCCATGCTCTCCTTACTATAAAGAGCTCCCAATTTGCCACATGGCCAGGGCTTGGTGAACTTTAATCATCTTAGAAATGTTACAGAACTTTGTCTTATAGTGTATGTGAATAACTTATACCTGCTTTATACTCCTGTCCAATACTTTGAACTCTGCTCCCAAGGTATCAGAATGATTCTGTGTCTGTTATATTCATATAATTGATTCTCTATTATTTAATTTCCTGTTTGTTGAGAAAGAAATGCGACTGATATGCATAAAAATTTTGCCATTACTTTATTTTATGCATACTAAGTGCATATAAGTAAGTTTGTCTATTTCTACCAACTTTCTGCATTAGGAAGACTAAATCTCATAAGATTCACTCTTTTGAGAAACTCATATCTAAAATCATGATTCCTTCAATAACACTTGGGCTGTAGTCATTTTAGGAAAAGCTCTGGAAGCCAGTAGAAAAGGGCTTTTGAGAAAGACTAGAGAAATAGACCTCTCTGCCTCCAATGCTTCTAGCAATGAGCCCAGAGGAAATTTAATTGCAGAGCCATTTATATCACACCTGGAACTCCTCAGTTGGATGCTGGAGATTTGATTACTCTGGTTTGTCTGTAGGCTCATCCACAGAGTGGGGTTTCTTAGAGGTCTATTGCACATTCATTGGCCTGACCTTGCTCGTGCACAGACACAGGGGACCTGTGGGAGCTCTGAACCTGACTGGGTAGAGATGGCCTCACTCCCCACCAGAAATGTCAAGACAAATACCTGGATATTGACTTGTTATACCGAGGCCAGTTCAAGAGCAAGAATCCTAATGAGCCACTGAGGAATTAAACCTCTAGAGATTTGCTAAGCACAGTCAGTAAGTAGAAAGAGCATCAAGGAAAGTAACCTGCAAAATCCTAAATAGCTCAAGTTCCAAAATCTGAAGAAATGGGGTGTGTGAATAAAAAGAAGTATGGTTGGAAATTTGAGAACTGTGGTTAGAAGCCATGGCACCAAGTACAGCTGAAGGACCTGCCCAGAGAATACTAAGCTCTGACCTTGGTCTTAACTTCTATAACATCACACTATAGGCAACAACAAACAACTGAATTTTTCCCATTTGCATTCTGAACATTGCAGTGGTCATCAATTGCCAAGTAAAGGCTGTGTTCTGATGCCACTTTATGAATTCTTCATCAAAAACTTTGAAGGAAGTTATATTATATTTTATTATCTTTCCTGAGATCAATGAGTTTAACTTTCAGTCTTACTACATTCTGAATTGCTGCAGATGGTGTAGGTGGCAAATATTGCACTTTTGGTAAGAAACATCATGGATATAAATGCCCTTGTCTCTTTTCCTCAGATCAACGGAGAGCTTCGAGGACAGGATAAATACGCCTCTGCTGGGAATATTGCCTGGGTGATGGACTAGACGTCTGTCTTGGATCCCTTCCACCATTCTGTGTTATTTTGTTGCTGTTTTAATTAATTTATTTTTAGAGAGGAGGAAGGGAGCTGGAGAGAGAGAAACATAGATGTGAGGATGTGAGATTGACACATCATAGGCTGCCTCCTGTACACCCTTTACCAGGGATCAAGCCCACATACACACATACACATGTGCCCTGACTGGGAATCAAACTGGAAACCACTTGGTGCCTGGGGCGATGACCAACCAACTGAGCCACATGAGCCAGGGTCCTGATAACCCTCTTGATTCAGAGCTCCTCACTGTTGCCAACAGAATTAGTTCTGGTGGAATATGTCTATGACGCAAACCTTTCTGCCTATGGGCATAGTGCCTGAAGACTTTTGGTTGAGATAGTTAAGAAGTAATTAAGTTAAACTTTCTTTTCTATGAAAATCTGCTCCTTCTGAAATACTTTCTGCTCTGCACACTTCACTTGAAGGTATAGTACTCTAGTAAATGATAGATAGATGCGAACGAATTTTAGGGAGGGGGGCACCCTTGGAGAGCAACAAGCATCTTTGTGATTTATGGCCTTAAGGGCATGGCATGGAGCCCAGTGGCATTACCCACTCACCTGCCAGGTGATGGCTATTGGGAGCATTGTGGCTACAACTTGAAGCCAATGATGTCAGTCCATCCGTGCACATACAATGGAGCATTATACCACTAGGATGTGAAAGTCTCAGTCCTTTGCATTTACAATCCTAATGAACAAAGAGACAGCAGTACCCTTTGTTTTTATGTGTACATGTATTATTTATGTTTGTTTTTATTTAATTTTTTAAGCAAGCCATACTCTCTTTAAAAAATATTTTAAAAAGCAGAAATGTGTGAACACTAAAACCAAATCTTTAATCCCCCCAACTCAGTAATAATCACTGTTGACAGTATGGCATTTGCTGAGCACTTGAAAGATCAACATATGAACCCATCCTATATATATTACCCTTAAAAACAGAGTAGATTATAATGGGAAATTTAAATGCCCACTTCACAGCAGTAGTGATTCTTTAAATTTTCACTGGATTGATGAGTGATTTTTTCCCCCCTGAAGTACAAGCTGAACAAATTTCATGAGATCCCTTGCGTTACTTCCGGGGTAGGGAAATGATGAGCCCATTCCTCAGGCCAAGAACCATCATTGAATTACTGTTCTAGGATTGCTGCTATCTTTCCACTTCAATTATCAGCACTAGCAGCTGGTTTCTATCCAAACCCACCACCCTTTCTTTTCTTTTCAAGAATTTTTAAAAAAGAAATGGTGCTTTCTTTTAAATAATTTAAATCACTTTGCAAAGTATTACTGGATTTGCAACAATAAAATAGCTTTGTGAAGTGGCTGCTGGTTGGTTGCCCAATTACATTTGTACTCTATGTGAATTGATCCCTCTACCCTAGTGCTGTACACTTAATATTTCAAATACATACATCAGCAATGCAACTCATTTATATGTTTCATGGACTTTGAGTCACTCATGATTAGAAAAATTGCATATGCATATGTCAGAATTTTATAATTTTTTCTCTCAAGATCTTTTCTCTTTAATTGTGTGTGTGAGGTGGGTATTTGTGTGTTGTTATTCCTGCATGTGTGGTATATGCATAGTTCCTGCATAATAGTGCTTTTTTTTAACTTAAAAATTCATAATGGAGCATTCTCCAAGTTTGTTATTAGAATCAATTATTTATTTATTTGTTTATTGTAAACAAACACCAAAAATACATACATCATAAGATCAGGGAACTTTTTGTGTTGTTCCTTGTAAAGTTCCCAGCATCTAGAATAAGTCCTAGCATATCATATATGTGCTTGATAAACATTAGCTTATTGAATACATCAATGACTAAAATACTTACTGGATATACAACTTTTAATGACTGTATAATATTTTCTGATAAAGGTATAATCAAACTTAGTTAGCTTTCTCTTTGTTGTTGACATTAAGGTTGCATAATATTTTTATTATTAGAACTAATGCTGTGAGGAACAAAAATATTAGTTACTAATTTTTGATTTTTCTTAGAGGATAAATTCTAGAATCTATGAAGTCAAAGCAGAAGAATTATGTATAATTTTTATAGCTTACTATATTATGCCTATTTTCCCCTTTAGACCATTAGGATAAACTTTACACTCTCACAGGCAATGAATGAATATGTACATCCTACCACATCCTTCCTTCATGGAATGACTTTCAACTTTTTCACTCATGGAATTCGGAGGCATTCCATTTCTATCATGGATGTTACATTAGTCAAAATATCTCTAGTTACTGTCACAAAACTCCAAAATCTTAGCATAATAGCAGTTTTATTTTTGTGTTCATGGCTCAGTCTACATGTAGCTTGAGTGACTCTTCTGGGCAGCTGTCCTTCAAGCAGGTTCTTGAGACTTAGGGATTTGAACTCCTGTCAATCACCATCTCCAAGTAATTCATTTCCAGAGGAGTGTGTGTGTGTGTGTGTGTGTGTGTGAGAGAGAGAGAGAAAGAGAGGGGAGGGGGGATTCTAGTTTTATGGCCTGGCTAGAAGTTGAGTATACAGTTCTAATTGCATTTCATTGGCCAGAACTCAGTCATGTGGTCCTGAGTACCTGTCAATAAATGCATTGTATTTTTAAAAAAATGTTTTTATTAATTTTTTAGGGAGAGAGAGGAAGAGAGAATAAGAACTAGAAACATCAATGAGAGGGAAACATCAATTGACTGCCTCCTGCACACCCCCTACTGGGGATGAACCCATAACCTGGGCATGTGCTCTGAATGGGAATCAAACCAGGGTCTTCTTGGTCCAAGGGACAACACTCAATCAATTGAGCTACACTGGTCATGCAATGCATTGTATCTTGAAACAGATTCTAAAAACACCTTTTCTTAATTTTTAGATAGTTGAAGAATATAGGGAGCCTGTTCATAAATCTAATGCTCCCAATTCTGATCAAATGATCTACACACTCCATTTCCTATGACAGTGGCCAGCATTTTGCCAGTAGTATTCACATAGTAAAGACAAATAAATAGAACAAGCACCACTCTTGTCAGGAATGTGGTTGCTTGTCCTGCAATTGAGGAGAGATGCTATTTAATTTACCCACCTTTAGAATTCGCTTTTGGAGTCCTGGAACAATGCCAACTTGGATAATTGCATTCTGCTGATCTAAAATTCCCCTGAAGCTTCCTTTGGATGAGCTAGCCTTCATTTCCCCCTCTGCACATCATAGCGTAGTGTTCCTGGCACCCAGTGATCACTCCATTCCACAAAGAAGCTGGCTACATTTTACTACCAGGAAAGCGATCCCTGGGTGAACACGCAGAGTCTACAGATTTCTTTGGTTCCTTAAGCATCGGAAACATACATGTAATAGGTTAGTAAATTGGCGATTTGAAACTCTAGGTGATGGAAGAAATTAGTCATCTCTCATGTTACAAATTTAACTCTAGAAATTTAATAAATCATCTTCCAAGAATATGTAATATCATTTTGACCCAACAAATGATACAGGCCATTTTGTGTTGTTGAATATGAGATAGATCTTGAATAATATCCATGGGATTCTACTACAGTATTCCCATAGCAATATGTTTACCTCTATCAAAATAATAAACTCATAGATTTCAATGAATAGAATTAACCTTTAGCAAGTACTCTTTTTCCTCCCAGGAATATTCATTTTACTAAGTAGTTTACACCATCCCCAATTAAGTGCTTCTGTGTGCTAAAATAGTAAGGACAATATTAATTTTCATCCAGAAATAAAATATTGCTTGGTGGTGGGCGATTCTGTTAAAAACTGAAGGTCAATTTGCAATTAAAGGGCCTTTTAACAAAGTATCAGAATAATGCACTGCTCATCGGGGTGATGAAAACAGGAAAAATATGGCTGCTGAGTAACTATTAAGGTTGAGCTTTAAACTTGTAGAGCTCTTTTATTTTTATCTAAAATTTTTTTTTTTAAATCCAGGCTTATTTCTGATTTACAAATTTCAAAGCTCCATAAGCCAAAGAAGGAAGGTTTTCCTAACAGTAGGTTATCCTATTAAAATTCATCATGATTCTCCTTTCTTTCAAAGGAGTAAACAAGAATCAATTTTCTTCAGTAAAAGAAGTTGGCTGAGATGCAAGTTGATCTAAGACAGACTTGATGAATTCTTAGGAAAGGTTTACAAAATACTGCAGAATCTACAATTTACAAGGAATTCTCTCCTTCTTCTTTTCCTTGGGCAGGGGAAGAGGGTGAGAGGAAATCTGTATTAGGGAAGGAAAGGAAAGCCCCATAGTGCACACAAAAGGTTTTATAGTTCTTAATTCTGCTAAGCCACCGCTACATGGAAGATGCACAGCACTGTAATTATCTGGCCCGAGAGATGTAATTGTATCTATCAAACTAAATAGAACACTGTCAGATGACAGTCGAGATTGGATTGTCTTGGAGGGTCAGGCAGAAACCCAGAGTGACCTCACTCCTCCCTTCTCACCATGCCTGTTTCTGAGTCTTTGATGAGGACCCATTTTGCTAAGCATGTGAAAGCATATACAGTAACAGTGCCTTTTTGCTTGATGCCAACAGCCTCCCGAGAGACCCCACTTGGTTTACTTGGGCCCCGGGGATTAGCCAGCCCAGGCCTCCCTCGTATTTGAAATGTATGATACTGATACAGTGCTTAGGAAGAATCTGTCCTCTGCAACGAACAGATCGTGCCTGGCTCCATAAAGTCTACATTGCATGGAGAGATGTAGAGATTTTATAGGCTGGGTGGAGAGGGGCCAAGTCAGGCTTTTGCTCTGGAAAGCGAAGTATTAAGTGATGAATTAAAGAGTTTGTTTCCTGGCCTGGTCCTTCATACTCAGGACATTTCCTCGGGCTGAGAACATAGACTTGAATGGCTGCGTAGTCTTCCACTTGCGGTAGCGGGAGATCATTGTCATGTCATAGGTGCTAGTGGGGCTATCAGCTGAACGTTTCTCTGCCCTGCTGGCTTTAAAAGAAACAGGCCCCCTCCCCCTTGCTCATGTATAAGCAATTGGAATCTATTTTCATGGAGTTCCTCCAATCAGGATCATGTCCAAACCAGTTTGGATTTTTTGAGCCTTGCAGACTATATTTACTGTGTTTAGTGGAAAGCTTGGATCCCCCGCCCCCCCCCCGCCCCCCCGCCCCACGGCTAAAAAGTGAACCATGATGGTTGAGGCATTCCAGCAGTCCTGCCACATTTATAGAAGGAGACGAGGTACACAGGAGAGATGGGGTTGTTCAGTGAGTGACCTCCTCTCCCCATCCTGGCATGCATCTGCTGTCCTTTGGCAACTTGTTGCCCCTGAGTCATGCCATACCCGTTTTTTTGTTTGTTGTCCGCACTTCGGATGGGAACAAAGCTCAGAGGGAGGCAGGTTTGTCTTGCACTCTTTAGCATAAACAGGCAGGGCACTTCTGCATGTGCTGTGTGTTAAGCTTAAGCAGGTCAACGCCCCTCTGCCTGGGCTTTTGGAAAAGAGTCCCGCATTGTCACATGGAAAGGGACATTTCAGTGCTGACTTTTATTTCCATGAGATTAAAAGTGAAACATGTAACCACAAAGCTGGTTTATGTCATCCCCCTGTCGGAGCCAGCAGTCATGCCAAAAATTAGATATTTGATAGGTTTGAGAGAGAAACAGATGCAGAAGGATGCCATTCCCACAATTTAGACTCCTTCTTATCTTTAAGCTAGAAAGAACATTCCAGAGGAAGAAAATCTATTTTATTGGCTTTAAAAAAAAATAGCAAAAGAAAATGTAGGAATAAAAAAAAATGCTAATTTAAAACTGATGTCATTCTTGGGGACTTCTATAAACTGCAAATTGGTATTTCTAACTAAAAAAAAAAAAGTCATTCAAGACATGCTTACTTGATATTTTCATTTATGCTGCATTTTTTTTTACCCCAATTAGGGTGTTATAATGGAGAGAAAATATCTACGAGATATATTCATGTAGAGCAGTGTGTGAATATAGGCAAGAAAAAAAAAAAAATGGAAAGCCATAAACCTCCCAAAAGCTAAAACAGCCAAAAAGTATTCTCTCAGCTTTTTTTAGGGAAAGCATTTTGTGTCCCATTCTTTTTATTTAATTCTGCCAGCTGTCTGCTAAACAAATCTAGCCAGGTGGGGCTTACAACCCATGACTAAAAAACCTACCAGTGCAGCTGTCCAGCTTGCCCGGAGGAAGAATTCAGACAAATGGCAGGGACGAAAAGATTGTTTTGTTTGCAAGACAGTAGCTACTGTACCTTCCTAGGGTTCAGCTTTTTTTATTTTTTTTTTTAACTGTTTGTTTAAAGTTCATCCACAACTTCTTAAGGTTTTATGATGAAATAGAAAAAAAACTACCCCTTAAAATGTTAATATTTACGTTATAATTAGTTTAAATCTACTATAATTTCCCCTTAAATAAATGCTCCATCTTCCATTGCAATCTGGCACACGAAGTTGTTATTTATTTATTTATTTATTTATTTATTGTTACTGATTGTTAAATCACGCCCCCCCCCCTCCATTTTTTCCCTTTCTCTTAGGGGGGAACAGGTTTTTAGTGAACTGTGACTGAACTTTATTTCCAGATATCTCGTAATTACATATGGAGCCACTTAAAGGTGAAGGCTGGCTTGGCTTCTCTGTGAGCGAGCAGAGGAACAAACAGGCCTCTTTGCACTGCATCACCAGTCGACCTCGACTGTGAATTTCTAGTCAGCAAATGGGCACTTCCGTTGGTGCATTTGAGCAGAGGGAGGCAGGAGCCGCGCTAGCAACAAGCACGTTGCCATCTGATCCACTGATGACAGATCAGCGCCGAAACCTCTCCGTTCCTTCCCCACTTATTTCACATTCATCAGCTCAGTGACTCTCAACTTTTTCATCAAAGCTGTCTAACGTTCTTATAATGAAAAGGGCTGGTGGAGTGATCACTGGTCTCAGTCTCTGGGCCCAGCACCTGTTGGAGAGGTGTGACTGTTCACAGGAAAGTCTTTGGTATGTCGCTCTGTGGCTGATGTCCTCCAAAGAAGCTAGGAACTCAGAAATCTGACATGCGAGGAAAATGCTGCATCCTTGAGCCAGCTGTCTTTTGTGTAGTTTGAAAGAGAATCGAGACTGCATGGGGCAGAGAATGCTCTTAGCAAGGGCACAGGTCATTTCTTAAACTGGTGAGCTTTTTTGGCTAACCCTCAGAGCAGATTTGGCAAGGAGCTAGGACAGTGGTCGGCAAACTGATTAGTCAACAGAGCCAAATATCAACAGTACAACGACTGAAATTTCTTTTGAGAGCCAAATTTTTTTTTAATATTTTTTTTATTGATTTTTTACAGAGAGGAAGGGAGAGAGATAGCTAGAAACGTCGATGAGAGAGAAACATCGACCAGCTGCCTCTTGCACACCCCCAACTGCCTCTTGCACACCCCCTACCAGGAATGTGCCCGCAACCAATGTACATGCCCTTGACTGGAATCGAACCCGGGACCTTTCAGTCCGCAGACCGACGCTCTACCATTGAGCCAAAGCGGCTTCAGAGAGAGCCAATTTTTTAAACTTAAACTTCTTCTAATGCCACTTCTTCAAAGTAGACTTGCCCAGGCCGTAGTATTTTGTGGAAGAGCCACACTCAGGGGGCCAAAGAGCCTTATGTGGCTCAAGAACCACAGTTGGCTGACCACGGAGCTAAGACTACGCGACTTTCACGTTCAGGTGCCTTATGCTGCCAATTAGAGGAACACAAGGAAACAACTATTATATGATGCAGTGCAGAGGCCTGAGGTCTGAGTTGTGCAGATCGCAGTGGTATCCAGAAGAATCAGGTGAAGCCAGCTTACCCTTCACGTTGCTTTATGTCGCCTTTATTTCATTTTGCTTCATAACAAGACATGCACTCATGGCCTGAATGCTTACAGACCCAAAGAAAGAGAAACAACTTTTTCATGAGGAAATTGAAGTGGTGATGCAGAACTAACCCTCATGGTTTGCTGATATTTAATGAAGAAGAAGTGATGGGGAATTTTTGGCAGAACTGGTACAGAGGCATAACAATAGCACACCACAAAAGAAAGTGACATTACTTAGCCCTCGGAGGATTCACACAGGCCTTTAAATGTTAGGTATAAATACATTGCCTAGAGGTGATGATCAAACAAGGATACAGTAAGTAAGTCCTCCCTTTCCCCCTCCTTGCCACCCCTGAAGCTGGTCAGATGCCCCTCATGAAAGCATCCACCTTTGTCCCAAACTCATGCTTCCTTTTAGCAGTGGGGCTTAACTATTGGACAGTATAAGCAGCCAACATATTGCAACTCAAGTAACTTTGTGGTTAAGCAGGAATAAACATACAAAAAAAATTCACGAATATTATAAATACAGCATCATTTGCTCTTAGTGCATTAACTGAGAAAAGAATGAATGTCACTTAAGGAGGAATATCCCAAATACTGTACTGTAAGAAGTGATGCTTTGTAGAAAAAAGTTCATAACATATTTTTCTTTTTCCTTTCTTCCATATTGTATGCATGTGCATATGAATCTGTTCATATTTAAATTCTTTTTAAGTGTATCTTTAAATGTGGGCCAGGATTGCTCTATAATAGTGCAGACAAGCAAATCCATAATACACACATTTTCTATAGATTCTTTATTTTGAGATTGATGAATGGAGATTCAAAAGAATAAATAATTTATACTTGTAGAAGTAGAAACACATATAGAAGTTAGGCCAAGATCTTAGAAATCTTAATTTCCAACTTGTGGTCACTATTATTATGGAGATGGAACACTTTTCTCCAATCTTGTCTCCATGGACAAAAACATCTACAGTGGAACCAGAGGTCTTCAGTACAATAAATAGGATGATTTCCTCTTGCAGACATTCGAATATGATATATCCTTTGGTAAATAGTTTCACAAAACAAATGCTCAAATAATATAGTTAGTTTAAGACATGGCTGCTCCGTTTGTTATTTTACTTCTCCAGGTGAAAGAGAGATATCTTCTTTTGTTGTATGACTTCTGCAATATCTTAAGCTGTTCTCCCAAGGCCTGTATCCTAACCTCCACGGAAATGGCTTCCCTTTTTTGAGTTCTGCCTCATTATCTCAGCATTTTGCTGACTTCTAATCCCTAGGATGGTGAATTGAATCTGAATATTTAAACTTCAAACTAGTTATCCACGGGAGATGGAGGGGTGGGGATCTGCATTGACTCTTTACCACATTTAAAAATAAATTTCTCATAAAAATTGTGGCATGTTCTTAAATTTATTCAACCTAAAGATATACCAAATGGGCCCCATTAATATCATATCAAATATAAATGCACAGATTCCATGATCAGTCCCAGAGGAGCTCACTACAGAAGGACATCCCAAGTACTCCATCCTCTGGTTTACTTGGGCATCTTTTGGTGGTAGCCCCGCCTATGCACAGTGTGCTTCTGTATCATCACACAGAGAGAGTGTGAGGCTCATTTCACAGTGCGAGTGTTCCCAATGCATCACAATTACAGGAACACCTGAGCTTTCTGTCAATCCACTTGGAAAGCCCTGTGTGTTGGGGTAATGACACTGACAGTTCCTCCCATGTTTTAGCTTCTCTCTAGACTCTCTCCTTCCTGCCTCTCTTCTTCCCTCCTCTCCTTGTTCAGCGTTTGCTTCTTTCCCATTCCAGGCCTTTATTCTCTCTTCTTCCCCCCCACCTCCTTTCATTTATCTTCCCTTAGATTCCCGTTCCCTTTGCCGAATTTTAAAAATTGGGCTTTAAGCCAAGGTTTTCCTTAGTGTCCATGTATATCCTAAACTTGAAAAAGTTTTTTTTTTTTTCATTTATCCGTGAAAATGTGGGAAAGAAAGCTCCAATAATGCTGCCTATCAAAGAGCAGCCACATTATCCTATAGAAATCATGCTAATGGTTTTATTTTCTTTTGAACATGTTTCCTGTCTCAGAATAATTAAAATAATTTAAAGAAATTGCTACGAAGACACACAATCCTGCTATTTGGGGTTTGAACCTCTAGCCTAATGTACAGATCTGACTTTGCCCAGCAGTTGCTTATGGAGTCAGAGTGGAGACAGACCTTCCCAGAGATCTCCTGTTGTACTGTTTACAAGGCAGCCTGCACTTCTGGTTTACAGTCCGCTCAGATCCGGTTACAGTCACACTCAGTTCTTTCTTTGGGGATAATGGAATTTAATGAGAAGGAAAGTGTGCTTTCAGTTTGCATTTCCAGAAGGATTTATGGTGAAACTTACAGTATGTAAAAACCACACATTCACCCCCAAATAAGCAAAAGACCCATTCACAGGAACAACACAACGACCCCATCTGAATCACAAAGGAAGAAAGTCTTCAAAGGGTTTGCGGAGGGTTTCAAACATTACAAAATATGTTTCTGAAGCCCACAAGTTCCTACCTTTTGTGGAGGTCCACCTTAAGGTCAGTATCAACTCTGGTGCGCTGATCACTTGCGAATCCCCACGGTGCAACCACGAAAAGGGGCTACATCCGGAGACATCTGTGGACCAGAGGAGCTGGCAGGGACCGCAAGGCTTTCCATTGAAGTGACTGCTCCCAGCCTGGCTGCAGGAACAGCCGACCTGAGGTAACTACTTCCACATATCAGCACCTTGTCAGCGGTGGTCTGAGAGACACACGCTGTAGGCAGAGGAAAGTACCTGCTTTAGGGAGAGCGAGCCACCTACCCTGCCCCCCTCGGTCGTCAAGTCTCTCATATGGAAGAGAGAAAGGAAGCCAAGTAGGAGAAAACGATAGTAATAAAGCAAATTAAGTGCTTAAATTATGACGCTGGTTGGCTTTGGTTATTGGCATTTAACGACATAATGAATTTCTAAAAATTCAGAGCACATGTGGTTATCTAACTTTGAAAGAATGCCGTCTATCTGGGCCGATGGTTCTAAGTGCGCTGTTGCGGCACGCACAGTGTGATTCTTTGGGAAGTGCTTCATAAGTAAGTTGTGATTAATAATCATTCACAAGTGATTTACTTAAATATAAATTAGAGCAGAGGACTCAAGGCTACTCCTATAGTGCTTTCTTTTCCCCACTCACTGACATTCCCATTTGCATTCTTGGGTGAATAAGATGGGGGTGGAGTGACAACTAATGACCTGGGGATTGTAGAATCCTGAATCGTCCAAGAAACCAGGTCTCACGAGTGTTTTGCAGTGGGAACGAAAGCCAAACCCTGAGTCCATTGCTTTGGGACTTGAGTTGCTAATATGCTTTCTTTGTCCCTGCTCAGTTTCACTGTAATCATGACACAATAAGGAAGAAGACCTGTGATTTTGTTAATCACCTAATAATAGTCATGGACAAGGCCTCAGGAAGTGTCCAGTTGCTTCTTTTATGGGCTGGATCGCAATGAAACATGCCCCAAGTTGTCAGCAACGAAGCATCCTCCTATCATTCCAACTTAGATACAGAATGTAAGGGGCAGGAACACGCTAATTTTATTAGGGAGAACTTGTCATTGAATCTACAATGTGAGAGCCGTGCATGCTGGGTGCAGCAGTTGCTGTATTAGAGATGTATTATGATAAAAGCTTCTCCTTGTTAAAGTAAGCTCAAAATTGGTCTTGGGGTAAGCAAGCATTGCAAGAGTTTAAAGAACTTTAATTTTATTGGGCAAATTCAGCACCTATATAAATTATGGGCTGACATTATATATATTTGAGTTACTTGTCTAATGCATCTTTTCTTTTCTAGAAAGTAAGCTCTAGGAAGACAAGCATTTCACGCTTGCATTTATGTATGCAGCACCTATAACAGAATAAGAACACCCAGCATGCAATTGATGGTCAATAAATACTTATTGAATAGATAAATGTGTTAAAAAGTCTTCTATTTCTCCCCAAGAAAGGTCAGCATGATATGCTCACCATCTCACCAGTGCCCCCAATAATATTTTTCGTATTTTACTTTTTACAGAACTATTCATGAGAGGCTGATTGACATAAGGCATTGGTTTCTATTTTCTTTACAGAAAAAAAAGAAAAAAGAAACAGAAAAATCTGATATCATTTTCACTAGCCAACATGATATTTCAGGTTCTTGACTCATTTGGCAAAAGAAAAGCACAGGTTGAACTGTTTAGGAAAGATAAAGGATCCTTTTTAGAATTTTGAAGACTGGGGCTTTTACACATGGTTTCAAAGTTGATTGAGCACGTAAAGCGCAACGAAGACAGATCCTGCAAAAGCAAAGAAACCCTATCTGATGAGTGCCCCAAGTGTGAACACACCACATCATAACCATGTGGAAATAATAGCCTCTATCGGCAACAGAGGCTCCTATTTAACGAGAGCAGTGCCATTGTTCTTGAAAGTCTAATTTGGTAAACATCTTACGGTGCTGACTCACCAGTACGGAAAATCCAATAATAAATCACCACTGTGATTTAGCAATAACGCTGGAATTCACATCACGAAGTGGGCTACAGCATCCACTGAAACTCAAACAGGTCGCTGAAAGGTGCATTTCATCAGCAAGCTATTTAATTCATATCAAAGGAATTTTACCCCAAGTGAGTGGCAACTGGCTACTTTGAAAGCAGTTAACCCATTCGGGGAAATTCGGGGAAATGAGGTCCCTGAGTTCTCCATAAAAAGGTAATAATCTCTAATCCTGGATGTTTTAAAAGTCGTTTCCTCCAATTCCATAGCAAACAATGCAAAAGAACAGCCCAATATCTTTGTGTCTTAATCGTGTTTGGTAACGAAGCCCTTTAGATAACTGGCTGTGCTTCTGTAGCAGACCAAACTTTCTTTCAAGTTACAAACACTCACCAAAGGGTTACATTATAAGGGACTTCTTTGGAGATGTGCAGATGTAGTTTGTTAGTACAAAGTGAACATGCAAATTGCCTTATCTTGTGGGATTCACAAACAACCATCATTCAGATTGATTTAATACGTGGTCTTTTATCTTTAAAAGTGTTAATTAGAAAATAGGGACAGTTCTCTGAACACTTAAGAGTAATAAATAGATCAAGCCAGCATCCATGCTTCTGTGATGGAACTTCTGAAGCCTTTGTAAAGGCATTAATGCGATTGTCAAAAAGACCACAGTGTACATATTTAATAGTGTTACCAAGCTACAATTACAATTTTAGAACTTGACTGCTGAGTTTTTCAATGTTCACCACCTCAAAAAACTGAGATTCTGCACAACTCGGTTCAACGTTTTGAAGTTACCGTCTTACTTTAAATTTTTCCGCCTTGGACCTGCAGACACATCCTTCCAGAAGAAGATTCTAATATTGCAAGCAAACACCAGAAGTTATTCAGCAAAGACTGGGCTGTAGAATCACACAGAGTGAGATATTAGGGAAAAAAATAATTATGAGTCTTTCAAATTAAAAAGATAAAACTATTTTGTCTCTATTTTGACATTTCTCTATAACGTGACAGTTACATGTATGTGCTGAGGAGTCAATATTGGCTCTGCCTGGCTCAGTGACTTCAGGACATGACATGACATCTCTGTGCTTCACTTCATCTAAAAAATGTGCAAAAGCACAATCCATTTCTCCTTGGGTCTTATGGTGAGGATCAACTGGGACAGTGTTGAACAGTGCCTGACACTTGAGTAAGGGGCCTGCAGGTTACCATGAATCTAGGTGGTGTTTTTCACTCCGGGTAGCTATATGGTTATCCTGTCATCATATATAAAAATACTTGTGGATGCTTCTTCAAATTTATAAGGCAGGCAAGTTGTCCTAGTGCAGGGCAAGGGCCCTTGGCCTTGGCATTTCCAGAGACCTTGACTTTCCTTCCTCTTCAAGAGAAGGACTTAAGGAGCCACAACATCTTCTGAGCCACTTCTATTCCAGTGCCTCTGTCTGTGTTTTATTGTACTTTCTCTTGATTCAATATTTTGATTGAATGAATTATACATATAGGTGGCAAAACAGTCTAAAAGTATAAAACATTATACAATAGCATTCGTTTGCCAGAAAACACAGTTTTTAAAATTTATCATTCCAGAATTTTTTTCTTTGCATCTTGCTTTGTCTTTTTTATGTTTTTCTCTATGACCCCTTTCAATTCTGTACACTTGTGTTTCCTTTTCCTGACCACATGCTCTAACCCACTTGCCTCATCCAATCCCTTTTGGACCAGAGAATCTCAATCCTTTGACCTTTGGCCTCTTGAATTGTGACGTGGCCCTGGTTTCCTAGTCAAAGGGCCCTTCCCTTTTTCTTCTCTGCCCGTGATCAGTCCTCCAGTCATGCACCTGCTTTGCAGAAGCACTTCAATGTCCTCCTCTGCTTCTGCCATACTATAAAATCCTTTTCATTAACTACCTTATCTACTCCCTCTTCTAGATGACTGTAGGAGGGCAAGTTATGAAACTACAGTGGTCACTATGAATTTTATTACTTATCCTCAGCTGTGTCTTTCTCTTATTTACTTCAATGGCACTGAACTTGTTTGAGCACACATAAAGGTCTGGTTATAGAATAAGTACTATCCATACGTTATCTTATTGAATTTCTCATTAGTATCTTTCTAATACCAATCATAAAGGAACCATTATTCTCATCTATCAGATGAGAAAACAGGTTTAGAGAGATTAAGCATTCTGTCTAAGGTCCCATAACTTATTAGTGGATGAGCCAGAATTTAGAACTGTCATGACTAGCTGCTGTGCAGAATGATCTCTCATGGCCTTGCTTTGCTCTGGTGTTCCCCTGTGGATTCTCATTCTATTCTAGCAACCCCAGTGATGCCCTCACCATCACCATCATTAGGTTTGCTAATTTCCTGAGAACATGGAGCCTAATCAGATCTTCCTTTCTCTTTGTTCTTCTCCCTTCCACATCTCTTTGGTCTAATTGTTCCTGATTGGTTACAAGCTAGAAGGATCTAGGCCATCTCCCCTACTCCTGAGCAAATAGAGGCTCCAAGAGAAACCACACTTGCCAAGGCTTGCATGGTGGATTGCAGACAGTATCAGGACTAATGTGTGGGCTTTCAGACTCAGTCTGGTCCTCTCACCTCCCCGGGCCTCTTCTGTGAGGATGCAACTTCAAATGGGTTCTGGGTCTAGACATACTTTGTCTATGCCATTCTCTTCTATTTTGGGACCCCATAATTTCATGGATGATTCCTCTTTCTCTTGGTCCTTCTCTCTTTTTATAGGTGTCTTCATTTCCACCAGCTAGAGATACATTGAAATATTTTTCTGGACCTTAAGTACTTTCCTCAACTTCTTTCTTCTCTCTCTTTTCCTACATTTTATCCCTTTTAGTGCAAAATTCCATCAGAATTAGTTGTTTCCATGAATTTCATTCTTTTTTTTTTCCACTCCTTCCTTTATGGATTGCAATTTGGCTTTCACACCAGCTACTATACATCCTGGTTGAACCCATAATTTCTGAAGGCACTCCTATGCGTTATTATACTCAGCTTTAATCTCTGTAATCCAAAAAGTCTTTATAGCTGGAAGAGCTTTCAGGTTTAAACTTGCCTCAGATTTCAGAGACCTCCCTAAACCTAGGTAGAAATTTTGGGACCTCTAGTCCCGTGCTCTGAGATTAAAACAAGTTATTCTTTTGTGTTGCTGCTAATCCTCATCCAAGAATATTTTTCCATTGATTTTTAGAGAGAGGAGAAGGGAGAGGGAAAGACAGAGAGTAAGAAGCATCAATGATTGGTTGCCTACCATATATGCACTGACCAAGGTCGAGCCTGCAACCAAGGTAAGTGCCCTTGACTGGAATAGAACCCAGGAACCACCAGTCTGCACATCAATGCTCTATCCACTGAGCCAAACTGGCTAGGGACAACTAGTCCTTCTTGCTGCTCTTTTAGCCTTAAAATTCTGATAATAATTTTCCAATTTGTGCCTTTTCATTTTCCTTCTTGTACTGGGATCTATGTTTCAGAATCATTTTAGGGTACTATATCCTCTAATATTTAAACTTTGCCTTGTTGCCCATCCAGAGAGTAGAAATCCCCTACCCCATGCTAAAGTCTAATGAGGAGCATTCTCCTAACCCTTACAGCACACACCTGGAACATGACGTTACCTTTTGGATCTCTCAGCATCACTTTGTCTTGGCTTCTCCAGAAGGACACTTAATTCTGAGCCACACCAGTATTCTGTTCTTCCAAAGAACATCCTCCCAGCACCAGCAAATCAATCAGTCCTCCTAGTGCTGGGGAGAAATCAAACTGTAGATTCCAGCTTCTTCTAGAAAGCTTGTACCAATGTGGCCAACTGGCCTCACCTGGGCCCATCGCAAGAGCTGGCTCTTACATGGCCCAGAATATAGGAGCTGTGTCATTTAAGACTTTCTGCAGCATCAGATCCTCCTGCTTGCTCTCATATTCTGCCCCATCTTCCCTGCTTTATTGCCATCGACAGCTCAATATGAGTTTCCTTCCCATATTGTTGATGGTGTTTTTATTTCTTTTGCCAGTTCTTCTTACTACCCTAAGAAGAACTGGCAAAAGAAATGCCATTTCTCTTTTGGAATTCTTATTTATTCCTATAACTTGATCTAGACATTCCGTATTTTCAGTTTCTCTAATATTAATATGACTCTCAAGTACCACACATAATTTACAACTCTCTGACCTGGAACATTTTAATCTGGATGTCTCAGAGACACACCCATGTTAATCCATCCAAAGTCAATCCATCATTTTCCAACACCACAGACAAGTCCCAGCTTTTCTCCTTGTTATTTCCTTCCCACTGTTAAGAGAGCTACCTTTTCCTAGGTTGCAATATTAAGATTGTGTGTTCTTGATGGATTTACTTTACTATTTTCTTCCCACATCTAATCAGTTACCAAATCTAGCTACTTCTTCTTCATTGTCAATTGCATTTTGTCTTTTCTTTACTTTATTCTAGCCACCACTTTGGTGGTTAAAGGCTTCATTATCTCTTCGTTGGAAACGACTTTAGTTCACATGGCCTCTCCCAGTCTGGATTCTTCCTATAACTGCTCTGACTCCAGCTTTTTTGTCCCCATGGAACTATTCTTTCTAAAGCAGGGTTGTGATTAAATGAGATGACTTTTTTTTTTAAAAAAAATTACTTGATAGTATCTATTTGCTAAATGAATATTAGTTGCTTATCTTATTATGTCACTGACTTGCTCAAATATTATTAAATTTCTTTCAATTTTTATTGAATAAAGACAAAGTACCACTGTCTGTTTTTTAAGACTCCCTGTAATATTGTTGAAGTTTATCTTTTCACTCGTTTCCTACTAATTTGTATGGATTTTATCCTATCCAACTGAAAATCCTGCCATTCTTTTGACACATCCTTATCACCTGCACTGTGTACATGTTATTCAACCTCTCCCCACCCCCACCCCACCCCATTCCCTGCCAACCCTGAACTGTCTTTGCTCCAGTGAGATGAAATTAAGCCAAACAAATGATATCTAACATTCTTTGGTAAAGATTAAAGTTTTTTTTTAGGTTCAACATGGGTCCATCTATTGTTTGCATTATTCTTTTGGGTCATATTTGAACATTAAGTTATAATCATCCTTCATCACATGGAGGATGATTATAACCTTCTTATAACATGAAGGATGATTATAACCTTCAATAACATTGTTATCTTCAGAAGGTGAAAAATGATCATGTAGAAAAGTAAAAAAAAAAAAAAAAAAAGCTAGAGATTTAATTGGTGACATACTCAATGTAGCTACTAAAAAGCTAGCAAGCCATGGACAGTGTGGCTCTGTTGGTTGGGTGTTGTCCCATGCACAAAAGGTTGCTGATTAGATCCCCAGTAAAGGCACATGCCTATGTTACAGGGTCAATCTCCAGTAGGGAGTGTGTTGGTCAATGTTTCCCTCTCATATTGATGCTTTTCTTTCTCTTCCTTCCTCTCTTTCTCTTAAAAAAAGAAAGAAAAAAAAGGAAGAAAAGTTAGCAAAATCTCAATCTATATAGGTTAAAAAAATCTATTTTTGGGGAAATTATGATCCCCTGGTTTTCAGTATTGCTTGGACTACACTAGAATATTGTGTCTGAATAGCAAATTTGAAAAGGAGCATTGGCAGAAAAAAGTGTGTGTGGAAGAGAATAACTAGAATACTAAAAAATATAGTAGTTAAATGAGAGAAAAACACAGGATAATTTAAACTATAGAATAGAAGATTAATTGAAGAAATGACTATTATCTTTACATATGTGTAAGACTATCATGAAGAACAGGTGTTATGTGTGTCTCTCCATCAAATAGGAGCATAGACAAATAGAAGCATTTGTGAATCAATATTATAAAAACTTTCTAGCCAGATCTCTCCCACACTGGACAGAAAGATCGAGTCTGGTTAATCAAGATTTCCTACAGGATAGGGAAATTGTACTAGTTGTCTAAAAACAACTGTTAGAGTTTTTAAGATTTCCAAAGGGGGTGGGGGAGAAAAACCCTCTTGGGAAGTCTCTGGAATAACTTTACATTAAAATGATAGACACAGTATATATGACTTTGCCAGTTCCTGGCTAAACAAAAACAAAAAGGCTCTAGCAATGGAGAGACTCCACCTCCCACCCCACCCCAAATTATGAATTGTGAGAAACAGCAATAGAATTCATATGTAGATGATTTGTCAAAATAGCTTCTTTGCTTGGGAGGTTGGTAGTGCCATCGTCACCATGAAAGAACACATGGCCACAAAGAACCTTTGGACTGGGATGACTGGGTGAGAGGGTATTCTTGGAACAAACTGCAATTCACCTGAGACAGTGGTAACAAGAATGCCATTGAAGTGTGAACTGTGTGGCTATGTGTGAAAGTCATGTTTATGCTGTGGATGGTGGGAACTTTGTTTGATTCCCAGAAGACCAGTTAGTTCTGAGTCCAGCAAACACAGCCTCACGCCCACCACAATGCCATGAAGTTTACCTGATGGATTTGATATTTACAGTTCCTTCTCTTACCACATTTCAGCTGCTTTTCTCCCCATCTGCATTCTATTTTCCTTGCACAGAGCTCTGGCTAAACTCATGGGTGCCAAGCTTTCTCAACGAGCTGTCTGTCTCTTGGTCTTTCATTTGTCTTCAGGTTGTCAATTGCAATTTTGATCACAGTTGAGTTTTATTTTGCACAGCTGCATTACCAGTGGCATAAACTGGTCTTCTCTTATTTTCTTCCCCTCCCCCTCTTAGTTTTCAGTCTAAAATCTTAGCTGCTACATTCTCTCACCACCTGTTTTGACTCCAGATTACACTCAAGTTGTTTTATTCCAGACTGACTTGTACAGCCGGGATGCAACTTTACTAGTATCAATAGAAAGAAAAAATTACCTATAATCTTCTCGTCAGTCATTGAAAATGTATAAAAAGCATGAACAAGTGTAATGCATCACTCTCAGCTAGTAGGCATGTAATTATTTTAAGGCTGTTTTTAGTTTAAAGAATAGTTTTTCTATTTCAATAGCTAAACATTTTCCCAGTGTAGAAATTTTTGAGAATTTGGCATAATTGCAAATGCCTGGTGCTGGTGTTACTTCTGGAAAATAATGTGCAGATCAGACATAATTTCAATGACATTGCAACTATCTCTAATTTAACTAGAGGATCTATGAGTACTTCTTTTCCCAATCCTCTTGGTTAGTGTCTTGTCACAGAAGTTTTAATTGCCCAGTGAACTACAGTGTAAGAGTATACTATCAGGTAGTATATAAATCAAACAGCCAAATGACTTTAACAAAATTAGATGGGAATCGTCTTTGGTATTATCCCTGTAGCCTTCACATTACATACATAGATGTGCTTATTTAAGAGAAACATTTAATTTTTTAAAAATCTTTAGATTTAATTTGTTCCTGAATTTCAAAACTCGTCTTTATCTCTCCACATGTAAGACCTTTACCATTTCATTAGCTTGAAAGTTTTTTTTTTTTTTTTAAGTTTTCATATTTTTGGAATTGAACACTCCAAGCTCTCAAGAGGACTTTTTTGCATCAAGATATTTCAAGTTCATGAAAAAGTCCACTGAGAGATGGACAGCCTCTAACTTGCGAGGGTTTCTCAGTTTAGCTATTCTAAGCATGAGTCAACATAGTTACCAATCCTGATTCCATTCATGATCCATGAGGTCTAGTAACCACCTCCATCCAAATGCATGTCCTAGAAAAATTTCAGAAGAAGAGTTTTACTGGTTCCTTGTTGACAAATGAAGGGTCTTTATTGCTGGTTGAACCAGTGGAAATTCTGATGCACAAAGAGCCCAGTGCTATTTCCCATGCAAGAAACTGTGAACAGGACAATTTCAGCTAAAATGCGCATAGCAAGCAAATTAACCAATGGTTTTTGCAAATGGTCAGATGTTAATTATCGGAATTAATAGGTGTTAGTGTTGTTCTGTTTCCTCCTAAACTCATTCCTTTGGGATCTGGAGAATAATCTTATATCAAATAGTTATAAATAATGAAGCTGCGTAGATAGAAATGAATCCAAGAGATCTCAAAAACTGTTTTTCTCTTGGCCCATCTTTGTCATACTTGTTGAATTTCCCTCTTGCCACCTTAAGTAACTATTATCTAGATTTAGAATACTAGCCAAAACAGATCTGCATTCTGTTTTTAAGCTTTCTATATGACTCACTGTATTTCTAGACTCAGGAAACTAGTGAGATTCCAAAGGATCAGCTCCTGCTGGGCTTTTGGTGTATTTGGAATAAAAGTGAATGAAGATGATGATATGGTGACTAAGTTGTGAAGCATGTGATATTCTTAAATAAACAAATTTTGTCAAGCACTTACTGCATGTAAGATTGTGTTCTAGATCCCTAATTAACATGGCATTTTCGATTATGATGCATGCTGTCTCTGGTAACTGAGAGCACAATGGATTTTCTAGAGCACAGGAACTATCCTCCAGAATGGTTAGTTTGCACCTGATTCCTCCAGAAAGATTTACTGCGATGAAGATGTGGGTCACTTTTCTGTGAGATTGAATGCATGCTAACTTTATTTCTATTATAGAAACAGAGAAACGTAGGGATCTGGATTCTCTCTTTGCATATTATTATAGATACAGGAGCCTAGTAAAAATGCTAATAATATTTTACTAGGAGAATATGGCACCTTTTATGGCTTAACTACATTTAGGTGACATCATGGCTCCACATGACAACATGAGTTAAGATGAAATACAATCATTAAAAAACAAATTCCATCATGTCACGGGCAACTCTGATCTCTAGCCTTGGAGTGTTAAGCCTTGTAGATCATGCCAGAGTCCACGTGAAGTCTGTTACTAATAATAAGAATAAATTCCACCCCTCTCCTTAGGGCGCTCATTCACATCACCAGTCAACAACTCAACACACTCTTTCATAACAGAAAACGAGAAATCTAGTATAGTCTAATGGTTTGAATAATTGCTTGGAAACTTGATAATGCGTTAACATTTGTTTGTTGAAAAGTGGGCCAATATTGGTTAAGCGATTTCATCTTAAAATAGGTGTGTGCTGTTTGTTTGTCTGTGTCTGGTTAACTCCTTGGTTAGAGCACTATGCTAATGAAGCTCAGATCAGCGGCTTTTCCCCATGTGGCCCCGTCAACTTCTCCCTTTCAAGGGTCATGGCTTTATCTTTGACCCAGCCTGCTGTTGCACACATGTTGACTCCTGGCCAATAAGGAGATGAGTTTAGAGATCAGGCATTGCTGAAAGCAAATGGATCACCATACTGGAGAAAACAAACCACAGCACATAATCCCTGTGGGTGCTTCACCTGATGGTCGGTGTACCTGAGAGTGTGCAAATGGGCACATTTAGATAAAAAGACACATACATTAGAGCCAGTTACTAGTCACGTCACTGGTGGATTCATATGGAGAAAGACCATTCTGAGACAGTGAGTTGTTTGTATCAAAGATTAGTTTAAAGACAGCTATACATTTATTATTTTAAAATCTCTGGGGACTGGATTAGATAAACTTGCTCTAAATTCTTCCAGCTCCCTACAACCTCCACGTGCATCTATTAACATACATAATGTAAAACAATGTAGTTTTGTAAAGCAGAATTGGCAGGAAGAGAATATTCTCTCAAGAAAAATTACTTTCAGTGAATTTTCCCTTCAAACTACCAAAAAAAAAAAAAAAAAAGAAAAAAAGGTGATCAAGTAGAGCTCAAAAATAATTTCTGGGCTTAAACTTAAAATTCTTTTATCTGGAACAGATTATTTCATTCCACAATTAGAAATGAGATCCAAAATGCAAATATTACTGAGAGAGATAGCACATTGCCTCCATGGTGTTAACAACTGTGATAAGAGCCATCTTACCGAGTAAGTTTGCGAGGGGGAAGCATACCTTATTCAAATATATGAAGATGATTTTACAAATCATATCCTATTTTATTCCAGTCCTAATTCTGCCAACCCTTCTGGGTATGTAACAGTTTTAAAGACAGTCCTTCAAAATTTGAAGAGGGGAAAAAGAAGAAACAGCTTAACTGGGAATATAATTCTTAGGCTTTCACCAAATAAATTTTCATAGTTTTACAGTTTGTTACATTTTTTTGTGTGCGTGTAAGAAGGGGTAAAATGTCTTGGAATTAAATGTACAACAAAATATCAAATATATAGTAGTTCTTTAAAGCTTTGTATCTCTACTTTACTAAACTATCTTGGCTTCGAAGAAGTCTCTCTGAATGTGGATTTGGTGAGACATGCTAATAATTACTGTCCTATTGACCAGAAAGAAATCTGTCACATCAGTATTTGGAGATCTATTCCACTTGGAGTTTTGGTTAGCCATGGAGGAATGTTATTTTGAAAGTAATAAAACAAAAGTAAGTAGGAGAAAAACGAGTGTGTAAATGCACTGAATGCCAAAGCTCCAGGATTTCTGTTTCCTATTGTTGCTGTAGAGTGGGATAAAGGAACCAGGCTCCGCATGTGCTGAAGGGATGCAGGTTGGATATGCACAAGTTCTGTTTTCTCTGTGTAAGAGTTTTTAAAAAGGTTTACAAAAAGACATCATTCTATTTGGGCCTAGATGTGTTCTTTCCCTGGTTTCATTGCTCCAACCTAGGGATCATGTCGGCTTCACCTGGGACAGCTGGTTAGACACGTCAACCTCCTGACATCATCCGAATAAGAATCACAATCAGAGAATAAGTCTAGTGCTTTACAACAAACATGTCCTATGCCCTGGCTGAAAAGGATCAGTCATCTGTCCATACTGCCTCAGAGAGGCCAGCCCTCTCTCTTGGCTTTGCTACAATTCCCATGCCTGTTTTATCCGGACAAGTTGAGTCTTTCTCATCTGTGAAGCTGAGAATGGCAAACGCCAGCAGTCTCCACCACAGTGCCCTCCACTGCTGCCCTCATCTGGTGCCTGCGTTTCGGCTTCCCTAGCTCATCCCCTGACCTCCAGAGTAGATGCTTGCCAGGCCCTCCTCGGGCAAGAGCAGCTGTTGGCCTATTTAAAGGCCTTTTAGAGTTTAGGAACTCCTTAGTGAGATCATTTTGTTTATCTTTTGAATGTTAGGTGACCAGACCTTTGAGAAATTGGTGTTCTTCTCCCCTATAACTATAAACTTGAAACTGCACTCATGTGGGTATGGTGTATTAGAAGGCCAGGCTTTCATTCTTCTTAACTTCCCATATAATCAAAAGAACCTAATGAATTCAAGTTGCCTGTAACATTTGGTGTGTTTCTGAGTTGAAACCAAATTCCCAAACAACCATGCGAACAATAATGAAATTCAGGCAGAGAGGCTCTCATTTCCTGTTGGGAGAAAAGGGCTCTCATCGTCAGCTCCTGGGTTCTACTCCCTGTGATTTAAGACAACATAACATTTAGCACCTATCGACCTGCATTTTTTAGCACAAATTATTTCAAAGACCTGGAAAAAAAATGCAATGGCTAAATTGAGTTTGATCAGGAATACAATTTATAGAATTATATAACACATGCATTTTCCCAAGTTAAAAGCTATGCAGCACACTCTATAGATTACAGTTTAATTGTGGAGATAATACAGTAAAAGGGTGTCTTGTACTTTCATATAAGAATTTAGGTACACTAAGCAAAATGTAATTATTCCAGTTGGAATCTGGCCAGAAGCTGCAGATTAAAAACCCTTAGTGTTATGAAAAGTTCCATGGGATGTTTAATGACTAGAAATAGCCCAAAGCCTAGATTTATGACATCCAAAAATAGGACCCCTAACAGGATTAGTGCACCCAGGTCACGCTGGGGCACGGTTTGGCAATAGGAAAAAAAAAACAAAAAACACCCTCTTTATTGAATCATAAACCCAATTTCTAGCAGCTCTGCTTTGGGGATTTGTATTCAAGTACTACTTACCAACTTTTAGCAGCTTCTTTGGATGTTGCATCCCACTCATACTCAATAATGCACAACAATAAAGGAAATTTCAGGTAGGCTTGCACTGCCCTAACTGGTTTGGTTAAGTGGATAGAGCATCAGCCTTTGGACTGAAGGGTCCCAGGTTCAATTCTGGTCAAGGGCATGTACCTTGGTTTCGGGCATATCTTCAGTAGAGTGTGTGTAGGAAACACCTGATCTATATTTCTCTATCATCAATATTTCTAACTCTCTATCCCTCTCCCTTCCTCTCTGTAAAAAAAAAAAAAAAAAAAAATCAATAAAATGTATTTTTTTAAAAAGAAAGAAAAAAAATGTCAGGTAGGTTTGCATTATAATGATAGTAGTTAGTTGTTGGAGTCCAAGGACCAAAGGTGAATTTCCAAGTGGATGATAGAGATGGCTCCAAAGGTCTCATGAGTTTAAAGGCTGTGGAACAACAGGAAACACCACATAGGTTTGGCCTCTGGTGCCTGCAAGTTCACAAATGCAATTTTATTCTTTTTGATTAATGTTCAGCCCCTATTTTGAAGCAAACATACTTGAAGTTAATATATTAGATTTAGCTGTTACTTAAATTACAATGTAGCATTAGCTTTCCCCATCCTATTCTAAGGAGTTTTGCTGGAACTGAAGAGTAAAAGAGCTTTATAAATAAAGATATTGGGTGAGTGAAGCACCAAGGTAGGAGAAGTTTGCAGGAAGTTTTGAAAGTATGAACTAACACCTCCAGATTTCTCCAGTCTCATTGATATAAAGTCAATGTATGAATTGCCTTCCCCCAAATTCATATATTTAAGCTCTAAACTGCATTATTTCAGAATGTGACTGTATTTGGACATAGGGCCTTTAATGAGGTAATCTATGATAATAAAAGCATAATATGTTAATTAGACTGGACATCCTTCTGGATGACCTTCTGGACGATTTTCTGGATTAAGCCAGGACTGTAAGTGAAGCCTGGGTTCTGGGTACTAAAGGGAAGCCAGTGCCAGCAGCCAGGAGAAGGAAGGCCTACTCTTGCATGAATTCCATGCATCGGGTCACTAGTTAAGTTTAAATAAAATTGGGATGCTAGTCCAATATGACTGCTATCTCTGTAAGAAGAGAGATTTGGAAATACAGAAAGACACCAAGGAAGCCAATGCACAGGGACAAGACCTGTGAGAACATAGCAAGAAAGTAGTCATCTGCAAGCCAAAGAGGAAGGCCTCACCTTAAACTTCTAGCCCCCAGAACTGTGAGAAAACCAAGTTCTGTTGCTGAGACACCCGATCTGTGGCATTTTGCTATGGCAGCCCCAGCACACTAAGACACCCTATTTCAGAGGTGAGTGTTAAGCTGCTCAACCTCTGTGACTCTGGGGCTTAAACTGGAAGAGGCTCTAATCTTCCCAGCCCTAGGGGAAAACCCTGAGGGTCAGGCCTATCCTCTGGGGTTGGTTTTGAAAGGCGTGGCTTTGATTCAAAAGGTTAGCTGGGCTTTTACAGGCTGTAGTGGAGAGAAGAGATGAGCAAAGATATGCTGGGAAGGTGTAATCATGAACTTGCCAAGCTCATTGCCAATACAGAGTCAGATGATTCACTTTCTTGTGGGTAGCCATGGTTTGTGGGCCAGCACGCCACATTAAAAATGAGGTGCCTGTATCTTCACTACTTAAGAACCAAGATCAATTTGCCACTTAGTCCTTGTTGGGCACTTCTGATGTACTAAATGAATTTTGGTGAGAGCATTTCAAAATGGGCTTTGGGGGCTATGATAACTTTGGCATCAGCAAGCAATGAAGGGCCTTTTGCATCAATATTATTTAATGTAAAGTAACTGCAGTTACAGCAAGTCAGAGTATTCATGTTTAAAACCATTATTAATTGTTCATAATAAAACTGCAGCCTTTTAAAAATGCAACTATTGATGTGCTGCTTGCAGAACCTGGGAGTCTTGAGGGCAAGGATAATTTATACTTGCCAAATCACTGAGAGAAAATTTCAACTATGCGACTATGTGGAAATGTAAATATGCAGTATTAGAAAGGATAATTAGGGATAGGCTAAATATTTACCCAGTTTTCCTTTTAAAAAAAAATCACAAATAAGTCTCCTCTTGTTAGTTCAAGTTCTTCTAATAGGAGATGGTGTGGGGAAAAATGAGGGTAATGGGATAATGGAGTAGTGTTGTTTTTTTTTCCCCACCAACAAAAAAAATATATCTTGTAATTCATATAGTCATGAAATCTGGCACCTTTTTGCTTTTGACTTTGAAATTTATGACACGTTTATTTTATTTTACCATGATACTGATAAAAATGTAGTATGCACTATATAAAAAATATCAAGATATGAAGTTGAATAAGAATACAAAAAAATCATTTTTAGCAGCAAATTAAGTGGCAGCTAAACAGAATGTAAACAAATTATTTAGAGAAATCCATAAAAGGTTAAAAGTGTGCAGAATTTAAAAATTCAAGGATTCCTAATTGTCCCGTTAAAAAAGCTTGTAGCAGATGCACATAGAAATAACTATATTGTAGGAGAATTTTTGTATCAAGAAATTTATGTAAAGCTCTTCATTCAGTTTCGAAAGGATTGCTATTCCTGAGAAGGAAGTGTCTAAATAAAAATATTCTATCAGTCATGATCCAGGCAGAGAAACAGAAAGTACTCCAGTACTTAAAACGGAAGTATAATAATTTAATAAAGGGAGTTGTTACATCGATGATGGAAGTGTTGACAGGGGGAAAGGAAGGTGAGGTGAGCCATAAATTAGAAACACTAGGAAGCCACTACTACTCTGATGGTTGGAAGGACACAAGGAGGAGGTATTGCTTCCACAGCCCAGGGATAAGGGCCACTATTGGGGAACTGGAATCTAGGTCAGGACTCTTACTGGCACTGTGACCATTGAGAGAAGAGCTTCTCCAGTGGATCCAGAATTAGAGGGAAGATGAAATCATTGTCAAAGTGAAAATCCAAGCAAGAAGGAGCAGAAAAAGTAAAATATGCTGATGCATTTTCATTTTCTTCTCTCAGGATTCTTCCAGTGCCTCTCGTTAGCCAAGTCTATCAAAATCCAGTTAGTAGAGGAGACTGGGAAATTTAGTTCCCAGAGATGCAAAGCAGAGCAAGGGATGGGTAGGCGATAGTTCAAGAACTAACTGGCAAATGGCTTGCACACACAAAATGGAACTACTTTTGTTTATTTGTGGTTCCCTTTGTTTAGTTTAATCTGGTTCTGTCACAGCCAGGCTATACTGAAAATCATTTTGGGATATTATGGCAATTATGATTATTTGTTATGAGATGTTTAATGATAGAAGAAAAGTACCCTTGGGCCTTAGAATTGAAAATTCACTGAACTCTAATGTGGCAGTTGAGATGTGCGAAGCAGAGGCTGAAGGAAACAAAATAGTACCTGTTACATTGAATTTCAGACCCAGACTCCGAATATTCTTCAGAATATCAGCTACCAACTTGATACATGGCACTTCAACTTTAGCAATTTTATACTAATGAACTCCTTTATTTCTGCCTGTCTCATTAGGACACTCCATGCTTTCCAGAGACACAAGTGAAGTTTAATAGAAATAAAGCCATTCCATTGGTGCTGCTATGATCAAGAAGCTACAATCAATCTTGTTTTCTTCAAGCATGTCATAAAAAGACCCTTTTCCTTCTGATTAGCATTCTTGAACACAGTACATGCTGATGACTTGCTTGAAGTCATTCATTGTAGGGATACAGCACCTACTACATGTGATAAAACGGCATAAGGCATATGAACTGCTCATTACAATCTAATTAGTTTGGGTTTTTCATTTCATTTTATGTCCTGAATTGAACCTGATTCAATATGATTCTGAACTGGAGTTCATCATGTCTTCTCCCTGGCGATGCAAGTTCATGGCGTTTGCTTGCTAGATTCCACTGTTACAGAAATGCCACCACCTCCCCCTCCTTTTTTATGGTACTGGTTAGAAAAAAGGCCATTGGCATAGAAAGACAGAGGCTTTTGCTGTGATATTTTCCTCTGTGAGAGATTTTTGTTGGACCTAGCACACATATCACAGTTGTTGAAATACTTCTAGGTCTGGCTATTATAATAAACTGGCTTACCTGATTCATGGATTTACTTCCTTGTAGTGCAATGAGAATAGTTCCAGCAGTCCATACGATGACTAACCACTAACAACAACAAAAACATAGGTTTGTTTTACTAACAGACTCTATTATATTAGGGGGTTCCATTTTTTAATTGTTTTCAATAACATCTTTCTGGGCCAGCCAGTGTGGCTCAGTAGTTGAGAGTCAACCTATTAAACAGGAGCTGGGTGTTTGATTCCCAGTCAGGGTTGCAGGCTTGATCCCCAGTGGTAGGAGTGCAGGAGGCAGCCAATCAATGATTCTCATCTCTCTCCCTTTCCATTCCTCTCTGAAATCAATAAAAATATATTTAAAAAATAACTTCTTTCTGTGTTTTAAAACACTAAGTAGACTATGTAAATAGATGAAGAACACATTGATTTATCTGATCTCAATATTTTGGGTTTGTAAGTTTAGGATGATTGCTTTCTTTGGGATGACAAAGTAGTAAACCCTCTTCTGTATCTTTATTTTTGGCACAATAGAGATGGAAATATCTGCTTGTTTGTTTTTTATTTCTCCATAGGAACGTTATTAGTATCCATCTGAGGCAGTTACTCCTTTTCAAATTTGTGTTAACAGAAAAGTCCAGACCTATGGGTAATTTTTATAAGAGTTTATTTGAGCCAAACTGACCACGTATGTTGTGAAGCAAGATCTCAAACTGTCCCTAGAGGAACAGATTTGCAGCTTATTTTATGCATTTGAAATTAAAGAGGGGGCATAAGTAAGATTGGCGAGAACAAGGTAGGGATTGGATTATAGGATAGTTAACAAGATTATGTCCTCTCTGAAGGGTTAATACCCCCTTTCAAAGGGAATTATACCTGGTATTTCACAAAAGTGTGTTAAACCCAAGCCAGTTTTGCTGAGTGGTTAGAGTATCCGCCCTGGGTCTGAAGGGTTGCCAGTTTGATTCTAGTCAAGGGCATGCACCTCCGTTGCAGGCTGTGGCTCAATTAGGGTGCATTCGGGAGACAACAAATCAATGGGTCTCTCTTATATCTATGTTTCTCTTTCTTTATCTCTCCTCTTCCCTTCCACTCTCTCTAAAAATCAATGTGTGTGTGTGTGTGTGTGGGGGTGGTATTCTCTGGTAAGAATTAACAAACAAACAAACAAACAAAAGTTAAAAGGTTTGTTAACTTAGATGCATAAGAACAATGGGCAGGGCTGGTTTAAGCCTTTCACTAGAGAATTTATAGCTCTAGAACATGACTACCCACCATTATTTGCCCAGTTAGGAATTTATGACCAGATCATCCTGTGAGGTTACTTTACTTTAGAATCCCCCTCCCCTTTTTTTAGTCCACATTGGAGGATTCATTTAACATGAGTAATATTAATATAAAATGCTCATAAGCATAGTTTGTTGCATCATCTGGAAAGCAAAGACGGTGTTTTAGATTCACCTTATAAAATACCTTAGGGCTTTGCCAGAAAGTTGTGCCTTGGTTCTATGCCATGTGACCGTCCTGTCCATGAGGCCTCTGGAACTACCAAAACAAAATCATCTGAGGTAGAGTAGATTTCCTCCACATGACTAAGTTCATCCTATGAACAATAATAGAGAGAAATAATCATACACACTCCATAGCTTTGTGGAGAGGATATGTTTAGATGATAGATGTAAAATGTCAAGAATTATATTTTCCACAAAATATATGCTCACCATGTGGGTTCCCTTCCCACCTTGCTGCTGTGGAGCAGTATAATTTAATCAGATTCCTATTTAAATAGCATCATTAAACTCCATGTGGTTCTGTTTATCTAATTCCTAGAACAATCATACTCTGCCCCCAAATATTTCTTACAAGATAGAAAAGTTTGTTTCAATTTAATTCGATTTTTATTTCCTAACTGATTACAGTCATACATATCACCAATGATCCAAGCTTTGCTGTTGATTGAGTATTTTGAGGGTTCTGCAGAAAGCTTTTCTCCTCTTCCAAAGCCCCTAGAAATGGTAACATTTTTATAATATTCACTGACCCACTTGGTAAAGAATCTGTACGAGGTGAATATCTGCTTTATTTATTTAGGTCATATATCTAAACTGGTCTATTTCTGCAATAATTTGTTGAAAGCTGGTGGTTAGATGGTATGTAACCTTTAATTCAGCTATTGCTAGCATTTTTTTATATGCCAGAGAGAGGTTCTGAGATTTTTCAGTAGGCCATGGACTCTTAATAGGCAATCTTAATTGTTCCCCTAGTACTGGAGAGCCATCGTGACATCTGAGTTATACACGTTTCTTATGTATAACCTTCAGCTCAACATTGAAATAAGGCATAAGGCATTTGTCTCACACTTCTTACAAGAGGAGGAAGCGAGATTTTTTTTTATTACTTACATTGTCAAGGATTCTTAAGGGATTGGTCTTGGTTAATTAGCAATTAGTGAAATGAGTATCAAGCTCCTGATAAAATATTGTTAGGGAAATTGGGAAACAGAAGGTTACCCAAGTCACTAAGCCAATCACTGGGGAATAGGAGGAGGTAGGAAGAGAGGGAATTCAGGAGCCAGGCGTGCCCAGAGCAGGGAGTGCTGCTGTCACTGCCCATGTCCTCCAGCACATCCTTCCAGTTGTTCTCTTTCTGCCTCCAAGCTCTGTTCTGGGGCCCATGAGACTGGCATGAACTCAGAAATTAGGACTTGATTAAAGGCTACCGAGACGTTCACATTGGAAAGAGAAAATGATGTTATGGAAATGGATGTGCTCTTCTTTGTTTATAAAAACAGCACAGTTAACTCCCCACCATCTGCATCTGAGCCGATGGCAGGCCTG
>NW_023425573.1:60444128-60549128 GCF_014108245.1 Pipistrellus kuhlii
CAATTCCCCACCCGACTCCATGGCTCTCTGTCTCACTCTATTCCCACTGCACTGCTCTCGTTCTGTGTCATAAACACAGTAAGTAAGCTCCTCTATGCACTTCCTGTTGTCTGTGCCTGGAATACCCATCCCTGGTCTCAGCACACGTTGCCTTCTTCTCCTTGTTCCCCAAATTCCCATTCATAGTAACCGCTGCTTAGGAAAGCCTCCTTTGATCACCCTTTCTAAAGGAGACCACTTTTCACTACTCCTCTTACCCTCATAATATGAATGTCTTCATTTTCTGAGAGAAGGTATAACAACATGAGATAGTTTTATTTATTTGATAAATTGTGTAGTGCCCATTTTTTTTAGGTAGACTATAAGCTACTTGAGGCTAGGAATCTTGTCTCATTTAATCTCTTCTGTATCCCCATTGTCTAAAATAGTGCTTTCCCCATGCAAGGCTTTTAATAAATACAGACTGAATGGTAATTAGTAATGCATCCAAGGAACTCACAGGTAAAAGGAGAAATGCCTAAAGAGGGCAGATAACAGAAGTACTTCTGGTAAAACATGTGCTGAGGAGTCTGGTGAAAAAAAAAAGGGGGGGGGCCCTTAGTTTTCCTGCCCAAGCATAATTACCTTGGTTAAAAAATAATTTACTATGTAGCATTTCATATGAATTAACTAGATCTGTATGCACCAGCATGCCCAGATCTAAAACACAAAGTAAAAGTGGAAAAAACAACAACAAAAAACACAAGTTTCAGAATGATAAATAGAGTCTCCCATATAATAAAGAGCTAATATGCTAATTAGACCAGATGGTAGAATGACCTTCTGGAACGACCTTTCAGAATGACCAGTGGCCTTGGGGCTGCGAGGCAGCCGGGGCTGTGAAGGCCTACCCTTGCACCAATTTTGTGCATTGGGCCCCTATCTATGTATAAAAATACTGACTTACATAATGTCTAGGTTGTTTATGTTTGCAACTTATGTGGTAAAAGCAGGAAACATTGACTTCCTGGGAGGAACCCCAGCATCGTCATTAGAATGCTTACTTCCGAGATAGGAAGGGAACGAGATTCCCGCCAGGGAACAAAGGAGACTTCAATTTTTATCTGGGAAGTTTCATTTTTTTTATTTAAAAAGTCTGAAGCAAATTTGCCAAAGTGCTAACATTCTGCAGTTGGGTGGGTTGGTGCATGTTTATTATATTTTTCTTTATAATTACTGTACTTCAAACATTACAAAAGAAAAAAAGAAAAAACCCTACTCAGTGAAGGACTTCATATACCTTTGGTTTGAGGGGAGCTTAAGGAATTGAGTCACAAAATATAATGTCCTTATATTTAAATCAGAGTTAACTAATTCAATTTGGCATCTATCTTTATGATTCCTGGGTGGGCTCCCTTCTGGCTGGCGTCTGTGTTTTGGGGTCAGACTGAAGTGGTGTGGAATGTGGAAATTGGAGGGAAAACATCTGTGCACCAACTCAAATATCTTTTCTCTGTTCCTCCAGGGTTGCCTTTTTTATCCTCCTGTCTTAAAAGTGGCAAAAACAACAATTGTCCTTTACTGAGGACACACTGCATGCCAGGGACTCTCTGTTCACCAGCTTAGCAATGCCCACAGCAACTCTTTGAGGTGGTACTATTACCCCTCGGTTACAGGTGAGAAGACGAAGACTTGGCCACGCCTCCTGCCAGGCCACACAGCCGGGAGATGGCTGAGAGCTGAGTTTTTGGGACCCAAAGCTAGAGGGTTTTCTGTTCCGAAGCTTTGCCTGTTGCTCTTTGACCACAGTGCCTCCTTAAGTTCTAGATTTTTCACTTTAGGCTTTGTTTTGGATTCAGAAGCCACCTTCCTTTTACTTACATATTTGGTCAGTGATCTATTCCCTTCACGAAAGGCCTCTTCAAACTGAGCTGAATTTCAAATCTGGAAAGACTCATAATCAGATTATGTAGTGCCCAGCATCTGGAATTTCATGGATGAAAAACAGGATAAACACAGAGTCAAACTGTTACTTTTGTGTGTGTGTGTGTGTGTGTGTGTGTGTGTGTGTGTGTCTAAATGGGTTTGGCAAAAATATCAAGTGAAAGTGGAAAACATAAAATTTATGATTGGTAACCAGAGCAGAACCCTGTGAAGTAGTTGAGATTTATTTTTTTTTAGGATTCATTTCACGTGTGTGTGTGTGTGTGTGTGTGTGTGTGTGTGTGTGCATGCCACCCCACAGTAGCTAGAACAGCATTTCCACCATACATTTGTTGAGTGATAGATGTGTTGACAACCATCCCCCATGTGGGCCCTGGCCCTTACCCACTCAGCTACCCCAGCAATGAGTTTTCCATGTGGGTCAGGGATGCCCATCCTAAGTACACTCCTCAATGCTCCTGCTGTACCAGCAGGTCCTTAAAGATAAACCAGCCTATTGTTTCCCCATCAGAAAGGCTTATCTGGGCAACTGAGTTAATTATATAAAATGGCCAACAGACAAACAAGTACTAATACATTTTAAAAGGTCTTTCTCACTTACCTCCACATGGTGAATTTCAGGCATAATGCCATAAAAATAGAAAAATATTTTAGGGAAAATGGTCTTTCTATGTGTCTCATAGTGCAATGTCCCTGCCTTTTCCTTCTCTGAGCTGTAATTTTGGTGGACAGACCATCAGATTGGATACTATCTGGACATTGGGAAATTGCTTTTTCTGGGTGTGTGTAGAGAATATTTTTTTTTTCTTTCAGTGCTGATTGGGAATAAATGAAGGTAGATAAAGAACATAACTTAGAGGCCAGCTGGTATATGGCTTGGTGGTTGAGCGTTGAACTGTGAACCAGGAAGTCATAGGTTCAATTCCTGGTCAGGACACGTGCTCAGGTTGTGGGTTCGTTCCCCAGCATAAGGAGTGCAGGAGGCAGCCAATTGATTATCTCTCATGATTGATGTTTCTGTATCTCTCTCCCTCTCCCTTCCTCTCTGAAATCAATAAAAAATATATTTTTAAAAAACAGCATAATTTAGAAACAAATAAAAGTAGGCCAAGAAAGTATTCTTAAAGTTGTAAGTGATATTGAAAATACAAGAAAGAGAAAATTTAAACAAAATTGAGACAAGTAAATTACGAACTTGAATCAATGGAAAAATAAAATTTTATACTAACACATGGAGATGCCTGTTTTCTCCCCCTTGCTGCTGAGACATCATTTTGTTCAATGCGTTGGCTTGTTAACCTGCGGGCTTTGAAACATCCGACTCTGGCCAGAACAGCAGCTATATCAACAGCAGCGGTAACACCACAGGCTCTTTTGAAGCCTTCCTCAGGATTTTGAAGAATTTAAAAGCTAACAAAAAATCAATTTCCTGGATATGGAGGGCAGTTCTGTAAGTCACTTTGTTCTCACCTGGGGGAATGGATTTACTTGTAGAAGTTCTAAATAACTCATCTAAGGGGGAAGGATAAATTAGACCATATGAAGGAACATTTCAGAGATTAAATATGTCTCCTTTGTGACCTCTTTTTTTATTTCTGCACAGATATACTGGAGGGTCACTTCGTGGTGGGGATAGCAAAAATATCCTCAGGCCCCAGATTTAGTTAGAAAGGTAAATAAAGCTCCTCTTGATGGTCAGGTAAGTTAGAGTGCACCAATGCTTGTTAACCTCAGTCCATAGAATGATTTTGGTGATTTCTATTGCTTTTTTAGGTATGTCTATTTTATGAGCAATGGTCAGTCAAGGGACCTGCCCCCAGTCTAGCTCATGAAAACCAATTTATCTTTTATATTATGTCTAGTAATAATTAATGTCGTTTTCTAATACTTTTTTAAATCGAATTTATTTAAACAATACAACAAAATTTAATCAACAATATAGTTGCCGTTGTTTTCTACTACTTGTGCCCAACGCTCAGGAAGCATTTTAATCCCTCTGTTGTAAAATTCTTGTGATTTTGATGCAAAAAATTCGGTCAATGCATTTTTGAGGCATTCTTCATTATTAAATTTTTTTCCAAGAAGACAGTTTTGCAAAGAACGAAACAAATGGTAATCGGAAGGGGCAATATCAGGAGAATATGCAGGTTGAGGGAGAACTTCCCATTCCAACTGGCACAGTTTTTCAGCAGTGATTCTTGCAGTATGCGGTCATGCGTTATCGTGGTGAAGAATTACGCCCTTCTGATTAATCAGCGCGGGTTCTTTTTCTCTTAAAGCTTGGGCTAACCTTTCCAATTGGGCACTATACACTGCACTTGTAATGGTTTGGGTAGATGGTAAAAGTTCATAATGAAGAATTCCTTTAAAATTCCACCAAACACACAACATCACTTTTTTCGCATGCAAGTCAGGTTTTGGCGTGGGCTGCGGAGCCTCATTTTTGTCCAACCATTGAGGCCGCCTTTTCAAATTAACATACAGCACCCATTCTTCATCTCCGGTAACAATTTGCTCTAAAAACGGCAAACTGTTTTGACGACAGAGGAGCGAACTGCAAATTGTGACTCTTTGATTACGGTTGTTGTCGGTCAACTCATGAGGAACCCATTTTTCAAACTTTTGGACTCTGCCAAGTGCACGCAATTGATTGGAAATTGTTTTTTGTGAACAATGTAAAGTTCTTGCAAGCTCTTGTTGGGTAATTTGAGGATTTTGCACCAAAAGAGCTTGAAGAGCTTCTTGATCAAAATTGGACACACGGCCTCGACCACTCTTGTCATCTAATGAAAAATTTCCCTCGCGAAATGTCTCAAACCAACGCTGGCATTTTCTGGCGCTAACTGCATCTTGACCAAGAGCACTACAGATGTTTTTTGCAGCCTCACCTGCTTTTCTTCCTAATTGGAACTCGTAAAGCATGCAGTGCCGAATATGCTCTTCATCCGCCATCTTCTTAGCCCTAGTTTTGCAACAAAAACCAAACCAAACACAAACTTTTTCAAGCAAAACTTGTTAATTGCACTTCACACGTTCTGTAGATACCACGTGTTTGAAGGTTATGTCAATACAAGTCAACGCCAAGCAAGATTTTAAACGAATGTTAAAAACGACATTAATTATTACTAGACCCAATACTTGTCAACTGTTTTGTGAATTGTTAGATGGTGAGTTGAGATAATTAATGAAAAGCCACTTTTATCTGATATAGTTTTATTTTTCCTTCCTTGAATTTGCTTTAAAATATGCAAGCCCAGGCCGGAATCAGTTTGGCTCAATGGATAGAGCATCGGCTTGGGGACTAACGGGTCCCAGGTTCTATTCAGGTCAAGGGCATGTACCTTGGTTGAGGGCATATCCACAGTAGGGGGTGTGCAAGAGGCAGCTGATTGATGACTCTCTCTCATCAATGTTTCTAACTCTCTATCTCTCTTCCTATCTGTACAAAATCAATAAAATATATTAAAAAAAATAAAAAATAATAAAAATAAAATATGCAAGTCCAGAAAAGTGGCAGATAGATGAAATAATATTAGAAAAATGTTGGTAATAGCTATTAAAACCAGGTAATCAAAATTTTAAACTTTATTGTACTATTCTATCAACTTTGAGTATGTGTAAAAATTTTCCTTCTTAGTTGAAATTTTCTTATAAAAATGTTTTCCCACATCAAATATTTGGCTGTCCTGAAATACTCCGATAGCAAGAGTCAAAATAAATACTTGGTTTGTTTCTTTTATACATCAATTTTCAGAGTGTTGCCTTGTTTTCTAAGTATATTTTTGGTGAGGGGTGATTTTTTTTGTTTCTTTTGTTAGTATTATTACTTGGAATTTAAAAAATATATATTTGATATATTTTAATCTATTGCAATTATTATACATTTGGTGTTTAAGTTATCCCATTTTAGGCCAGCAGAGTCCCTTCAGTTTGGCTCTTGTGTCCTTTTCACTTAGACTTTGGTGGAATTTTTTGCACACTGAGCTCCTCGAGGGTAATCTTATATATTTCCTATGCAAGACATTCTGTGTGTTATGTCTCGGGCATTTTAAACTGAGCTATGAAGCTCTCTGCCTGTTCTAACCACATGTAGGTGATACTACACAGTAAGTACACATTGTGACTATAGTGATTAGTAGACAGTCAATGAGGAGGTTTCTTAGTCATTCTTATGGATGGTGATAGGACCCATTCCGCTTACTAATAAGACTCCACTTATTATTACAGCAAGCCCATGCCAGATGGCTATTCGTTGTTAACTTAATGATGACTTATTTTGGCTTACAAATGCATATCCTGCCAGGTGCTATTTATATTAGGATGAGTGGGCTCAATCTTTGCCCTTCAGATATTACCGGTGCCCAAATTTGCCCCAATAATTGACTTCCAAGTTACATTTGGCTCACATTCTTCCACTCATGAGTAAGCTAGAGAGTCAAGGTCAAACAATGACATCATCATCTTCACCAACAGACTTGTCTTGATAACTTTTTTTTTTTTTTTTTTTTTGCACAATCATGATTTCTGAAACAGTGCATACTTCCACTGCAAGGGGTTTGCACACACAATCTCATAGTCTCACTTAATCCTATTTGCAGACCTATGAAGTGAATATTACTGTCCCATTCTATAGGTGAGCACTCGGAGGCTTAGAGGGATCTTCTTGCTCCTTTGAGGAGCTGGGAGTCTCACAGAGGACTCTGAATCCAAAGTAAATATCTTTAACAACTGTTTAATGTTCATCTATTGCTCAGAAATGTCAGTGATACAAAGAAATATAAGATACAATTTTTCTTCTCAAGGAGTTTATTATGGTAATTGAGAAAGATATGTTATTCATAGGGAAAAAAATCAACATAAAGAAACATGTAACAAGAAACATGTAATTGTTTCCTTTCCAATCTATTTATCCAGTGCTGTCAGATTAAATTTACTAAAATGGTTTTTCCCTCATTGTCCCTTGCTTAAAACTTCAGAGGTTGCTCACTGCCTACAGGAGCAAGTCTAACTTGCTTACATGGCATTTTAGAGTTTCCAAAATTTGGTCCCTACTTATCTTCTCATGTATGAAATTCCACTGTGAAGCTGGCTGAAAAACCCATTTCTAAGCCAGAGGACACGTCTGGTGCTCTAGCTTTTGTGTCCTAGAAATGTCGTCATAGAAGGCCTTCCCAGGTTTACCTAGTCCCACCTTTTAAAACATGATCTATAGAAGATGTAATTTATCTCTCCAACTCTTTCTCTTCCAGAACTCTCCATTGTAATTTTTAAGTCCCATCATTCCCCAAGTACATCTTTCCAGTTTCTACCTCTGGGACATGGCTCATGTGATGTCCTTGCCTTGATGCCTTCCTTTGACCTGCCTTTCCTTCAGGAGCCCTTGCCATCTTGTACCCTTTCCTGATTTTTTTAGGCCCTCGTTTCACATGATGTGATTTGAAATTCCTCCAATGTTACTGTCTATATCAGTTACCATATATTTTCCTGGGTGACCATTTATATGTATTTAAAATTGTGTCTGGGATCTTTCTAAGTGGGAAAAACAAAAAAAAAGCAAATGCTCAAAGTGAAAACTTGGGGATGTACCAGACACAATGGGAGAAAGTTCATTACTGATAATCTCACAACCCAAGGATAGCCACTGCTAATACTCTGTGTGCATACATTTTACAATATTTATAACAACAATGGCATCAGACTGTACCTATGATTTCATACCCTGTTTTTTCTTTTAGCAGAATTTCTCTTGCCAATAATTTTCAAACACAATAGATTTTAAATGTCTTCATAATACCTAATCATATAAATGTTCCTTTGTTTAGTTATTCAATTTTATATTACTAGATATTTATATTTTTCTGTTATATACTGCAGGGTATATATTTGGGACTCCTTATCTTTTTAATGGGAAGAACTAAGAATATTTGGCAAAAGGTAGACATACCTGGTTCAAAACCACTTCATAGCTCTATTCCCTGGAGCATCATATAACCTTTCTAAGCTTACATTTTCTCATCTTCAAAATATTCATTACATCACTGCTATATCAGTCTTGTTGCAAGATAACTGGCACATGATAAGTCAATAATAAATGCGGGTTATTATGATTTTTATTTTTTTGCTTCATGTCTTTTCACCTCTGACTAGATCATAAATCCCTTAAGGGAAAATCTTTGTCTCATATGACTTGTGATTGTGGTCTGCCTGTCTGTCCCAATGTATTGTACACAGTTAGTGGTTAACAGCTGATTGTTAGTAATGATGACAATGACACCTTAATATTCTCTGAATACTCAAGAAGTTACTCTTAGCAATGGCCCCATGCAAATCCCAAACTTTTCTTGAGAATTAAAGACTTTAAACATCTCTCTCCTCATCTGAAAGTTCATTTTTGGTACTAATCTTAGTTTTCTAACACTCCAACATTCCCTTGTGTTCTTTATATCCCAGCCATTATCAGTTTTGTTGGTTGGCCTTTGTATTACAGATTGTGTTTAAATAGAAGGCTTTGGGTAGATCTATGCTACCCTCATGTGATGGTATTTCTAGGGCACTAATGCATGGCCCTGTGAAACATATCTTTGGCTGAGCTAACCAGTTCAAAAGCCAGCTTCACAGCAGAATTTCACACATGCAAATGAACCATTGTGATCCTGGTCATGAAAATTCATAGAACAGTTCCTAGTTCAGTGTGGATGACCTGTCAATTTGGCAGCCAATCATTTAGTTAAACATCCAAATTACTGGCCAGTTACTCAGTCTAAAGCTAGTCTTCCTGCCTGTTACTGGGTTCTATGTAATCCCATTAGAAGCAGTGACATTCCCTTTGTGGCAGCTAACGGTGTAGAAGTTCCATACAGGCACAGGACATGTGTCTGGCACAGTTTAAATGTGGGCATTGTGAGAACAGACTATTTGTGCTACTATTGAACTTGTTCTTAAAATACAAAATATCCTCCATTAAATAACATGCAAAGTATCTTAATTTCATGGATGCCCCTATTTACTATTTTCATCAATTTTAAATGAGAGTTCCTCTAAGGAGTGAATCATCATTCTTTGATATGCAGTAATTGATTTTGTTGACTCTATATTTAATTCCTTGGACCAGCCTGTCGTGCCAGGCAGTCAGACAGACAGAAAGCTATGGGGACTGCTCAGGGCCTGGTAAACCTTGGGATTTGGATGAAAGTGGCTTATCTGAGGTTCAATTCAGACATAAGGTAGTAGAGTTGATAATCTGGGAATAAATCTAGAATAGTAATTTCTAATCATAGACTTCCTTGAGAATGTGATGAAAACTCTAGACTTTAATTTCAGAAAAAAATTACAAATAATCTAGCATGAAAGTTCTAAGAGTTCATATATCTGCCAAAGCCAGGGGTCCAAGGAACCAGGAATCCTAGATTAAGATTCCTGCTCTGGGTATGGTGGGAAGCGAATATAAAGAGAGATGGAGAGACTAAAGAGTCAGAGAGAAGATAAAGGAGGAGCACAGAGACAGAAAAAGACACAGAGAGAGAGAGGTTCAGAGAGACATGAACAGCGAGGCAGAGAGAGATTAAGAGACAGGAAGTAGATATGATTCCAGTTCACTTAGCATAATATAATTTCTCAATACTATGCCTATTAGATTCTAATAAACATTTTCTGATGTTTATAATCCTGGGTTCTTCTGGTGAATAAAACCTCTCATATGAAAGATAAAACATATCCCACATCTGAAGATTTTTGACACAGCATTGGGAAGCTCTACAGGGCCAAAGATTTTCTTCTACTTATATGTTATCATATTTTATTCTCACAATAGCCCTGTTTGTTAGGTAGAGGAGGAACTGTTATATGTATTTTATGTTTAAAGAAATTGAAACAGATGTCTGTGCAGACTTTCCTGGAATCATAGTTATAATAAAAAAGTGAACTCTAGAAGCCAGGTTTCCCAGCTTTGGTTCTGGGTTGAATCTATGTATTTCTGTTGGTGGTAACATTCATCTAACCAGAGTAAATCCTTTTGTTTCCTAAAATAAAATGCATGGATTGAAAATAGTGTTCTTGAAATGGGACAAAATAATAGAATCATATAAATTCACGGTGTACATGATCCTAAGGATGAATAATAATCTGACCTAGTCAAGGTAAAGATGAAGGCCTGATCTAGAGGGCTTAAGGGATGTGCAGAAGATACACTTGGAGTCTAATACAATGAGGACCAGTCCTCCAGCCAAGTCCTTGCTTTTGTTTAACAAGGGAGAAGTGAGATAGATTTAAAAGCATGTACTCCATGTCTTATATGATTTAGATAGAATGATCTGGTGACAAAAAATTAGGCATGAGTCAAATCCAATTCTTTTCTCAGATGATGCTTGGAGAGTTTAAAATTCCAAGGAGTATTTCTCAGAAATAGTTTTTATAGGATAATGTACAGTTAGTTGTATACATCTGTTGGCCTGGGATACTTTACAAGGCTATAAGGAAATATGACAGATGAAGTATGCTGCTTCTCAGGCTATCATAGAGATGCCTGGGTTAGAATGGGTAATCTATACACATAGTCATCCACATACAACTACCTCCATAGCATTATATACATGTAAGTATTTATAAAAATATTAAGTCTTAGTATTATTTAAACACTCGTTTATAACTTGCTTTTTGGGGGGATTATTTAATTATGCAAGATATCACCATACTCAGTATTTTTTTTTTTTTTTTAGTAATAAACATGTCTAGTCAAAGAAGGCATTAATGAAGCAATTCCCCAAATAAAACAGTCCATGATATCTGAGTTGCAGCAGAGAGAGAGTGTGGTCTTTGTAGTCTAATCAAGATCACAAGACTTGTTTTGAGCGTCTGTCATCTTTAATTTTACGGCACTTCATTTCAGAGTAGGACTGCCAGGGTCACATGCAATTAAAACACAGGCAAGATTTGTCTTGTGAAATCTTAACATAAAAAGTAATGTGTTACTCCATTTTAACTTTTCTACTGAACTCTGCGAACTCACTAATTACTTTTCCCCCCTCTTGTCACCTTTTTGATATGACATGTATTTTATAGAGGAGATAGAAGTTTGGAATTTTTTTCTATCATGCATATGATTGAGGATAACAAAATTAAACCAGAGAAAAAAGGAATGCATTTTTCAGAAATACATTTCTTTTTCTTTTTAGAAATATCTGACTATTCCAGCTTCAATTACAAAGAACCTCGTAGATCAAATTCTAGGAAATAACTGTTAATCAGCTTAAGTAGGGCAGGTAGAAGTGTAATATCGGACTGGAGGTTTTATAGAGGCCAGGATAGTGAACCGGAGTGTATTCTCTGGAGTGTGGGGCAAAGGGGCTTTTATGGGATTGGCTGTGAAAAGCATTAAACGCCAGCTCCAATGTGGAGATTTGGAGTGCGGGGAAGGTTGTTCCATCTTAGTGATCAGTAAATTGCATAGACCCTTATTAACCTTATTGATAAGGAGCTTAGGGAAGTCCCATTCAGGCCGCAATATATTCTCCTTTTTGTTCTCCTGTCCATCTCCCTTGGCAATCCCAGCGCTTTGTATGGAGCGCCTTTATGCTGCACCTCAAAATTCAGCGTGAGTAGCGGCGTCTTTAAGTTCCCGCCGGAGAAGGGAGCGAGGAGCCAGCCGGTGCACGGGGGCTGAGGGCCTATTTAGCTGGGGCTGCGGACACCTGGAGAATGTTTGAAAATGTTGTGCTTAAAGGAGCTTTTATATTGCTCCTCTTTCCATGCAGCTGGGGTCTGCAGGGATCAGGGGATTATTTTTGATACCTGTCGAAAAGACTTATGTCTACACTGATTTTCCATCCCTCACTACTAATTAACCTTATTGTATACAGGAAACAGTCTATTTAATACCTGCATTCTTTCTGTAATGCCAAGTAAAGTGAAATCCAGTGTGAAATCTAGTTAGCGTTTGCCTTTTTGAAGTCATTTTTAAGTTTCCAGTTTTAGTGACTGTGACCTCAGAACTGATAGCTAGGAAAATAGTGAGCTCCAAGCAATTTGGGCTTCAATCGGAGCCTTCACCCGCCTCCAGCTTAGAAGCGGCCTTTCACCTGGGCTCGTGGGGAGACTGCGGAAACAGGACTGCCTGGGCTGGACCCCGGTGCCCTGGAGTGCTCCCTGCCCGCTAGCGGGTCAAGACGTACTTCTCTCCACATCCCCACAGGCCGGGACGGCTCCTCCTCCACCGGCTGTTTCTCTCCCCAGCAGCCGCACACCTCTGTCCCCTTCCTTCCAATCAGGGAGGCTAGGGTTTGTCAGATGGTCACATCGTGGTGACCTTGTGTGGCAGCAATGCCAATAGATGTTGAAGGAGAGAAAAGGCTCCGAGCTCAAGGTTAAAATGCTAAAGGAAACCCCCTTGGTGGATGTTTACGAGAGGAAAAAAGAAAAAAAGAAAGAAAAGGTAGGGTCTAGTAATAAAGAGCATAAATGAAACTGTGTAAAATGTCACCAAATGATGTGGAAAAATCCACACGTCTTCAAGCATGCCGCACAATATGGACTTAGCACACATTTTGTCAGTGATGTGAGAATGGTTAGTGCAAGTCCTGCTCTCAGAATGGGAGTGTGTGTGTCTCAAGTAAATGTGTCAGCTTCAGTGGTGCCAGAGGGAAGGGAGGCTATTTCAGATCAATGCTTTGTATTTGCCACATTTCTGGGCTGTTGAGATGTTCATACAATGGTCAGAAAGCCCATGCTCTATCGCATTTATCTGACACATAAATCATACATTTGCCAGGGCAGAGGAGGGGAGGGGATGGTGTTGCGGGTGTCATGAAGAAAGGACTCTTTCAGACCCAAAGAATCACACCGTCTTTCATCTGCTGAGCTTAGACTTCAAGAAAAATAGTGGAAGAGTTTTCTGTTTGGTGATCCTTTATAGGAGGAACTAGGAGTTTGCCCCACCAGTGATTTGAGACTATGTTTCACTGGCTATGACTAGTTGATAGGAAACACAATGGTGAGTTATATTCATATTTAATTGTGCTAATGTTATGGGTTTTCATCTTGGTTCACTCATCCAACAAGTGTATACTGAGCACACACTATGGGCATAGTATTGCCACGCTTCCTCACTGCTTTCTTAGCACTCTTCTCATTGAATGAAGAGTGTTTTATAGGAGCCAGATATTGCTTCACTACAAGTATAAGATACCAGGAAAAGATTCCGTAAAACCAGCTGAAGACTATACGGAATGGGTGCCGTGTGCATGTGTGTGCATCCTTCTGCCAGGTCTCTCACCAAGACAGCTAGACATTTCCATGTTGACAACACTGCTACAGAAAATTGTCATCTTTCTGCGCAAGATGTTCACTGTATTCCCATCATGTGAGTGATTCAGGATCGCTCTCCTGCAGCATGAGACACAGCGTGTCTTGATGCCTCCTCTTTTCCAATTATTTGAAAAAGAAAGACTTCTTGGGACCATTTTTTTTTTCTTCATCTCATATAGAACCCTTAAAGTGCCAGATCTAATTTTAATACAATATTTGGCAGTATGATATGATAGATGACAGGGCATAAAAAAATCTGATCCAACATGAGATAATATCATGTAACACACAGTAGAAGCCACCCCAAGAAGTACTTTTAAAGATGTGGGCAAAGAGGCTTCCATTCTGTCCTCTCTATAATGTAGTATAATGTAAGTAAAACATGTAGGAAAATGAAATGGTACATGAATATTAAAATTACAACAGCAAAAACATGACTACCCCTAACAACAAAGGTTGTTTGTATTTTTGTGAGGAAATATCTAGTGTCCCTCTTGTTCTTTCATGAAAATCAGTATGACAGTAAAACTTTCATCAGGGTTTTAACAGGAGACTGACCAGGTACCCACATATGAAGTATAAATATTTAAGTTGTTATATTTCCTGAACCAGTGAGCAGATGGTAGAGTGCAAAGGTTCTCAACCTTTCTAATGCGGCAACCCTTTAATACTGTTCCTCATGTTGTGGTGACCCCCAACCATCAAATTATTTTCATTGCTACTTCATAACTGTAATTTTGCTACTGTTATTAATGATAATGTAAATATCTGTGTTTTCCAATGATCTTAGGCGACCCTGCTAGTTATTCTCAACCTGTATTTGGTGTTCTTCTGTAGCAGTATTGCCCAAAGAGAAAGAAGGGAGAAATCAGAGCTGAGCATGATAAAAATGACCTCATGATCATTTGGAAGCAGGAAGTGATAGCATGTATACTCATCTGACATGGGCATGACTTGGTCAAGATATATTAAGACGATTACTGACAAATGCCAACTTATTGTCAGAGTTCCAGAGTCAGACCCTACCCCAATTCAGCCATTCAGCTGGAAATGGCCTGCTGGGGGAGTTCTGTGTGACAACAAATGGTCCTTTGCACTTAATAGTCTTTATAAAGAGGCGGCGCTTGAAGCTCAGAAGTTCAGTAGGGTGATGCTTCACAAAGTTCATTTCCATATCCATTGTCACTGTCTGAATTCAGGTCTGTATTAACAGTACTTCAGATAATAATCTTCCATCTGGCAATGGTGCCTATAATTTTTCCTTGCTTTAAACACTACCCCATACAATTAATTGCCTAGGGAATCTTTATAGCTCTGATAAACACACTCCCCTGCTAAACAACCTTAGGGTGTCAAGATTGAGTATAAACTTAATATACAACTTCTTGCAATGGTGATTGAGGATTTTTAGAGTCTGGTTCCAATCTCCTTTTTCACCATCTTTGAAAGATCATAAAACTAATTATTAGTCAGTAAGCTGGAGGTCTATAGTCTGTATCCAGCAGGAACAACTTACAGTTTCATGTTTTAATTTTCTTCACATAATTCCATTAGATTGTCCTAAGAAGCAAGAAGAGGCTAGTATTATTCTATTTGTATAGATGGGAAAACTGACACCCAGACAAAGTGGATAATTTGTACAGGACACAAGCAGCAAGTGCTGCCTGGTATACCTTGCTTTGGCTCATTCACATATCTTCACCTTTTGCTCACATGCTACCCTTTGCTTTGGACCAGGCTTTGCAACATGGAAGGTTTAACACTTGAGTTCACAGAAACGAAGGTGCTTAAGTTGAGCCTGTTCAGATGTGTTTTATTAAGTGCTCTTAAAAATCAGGTTTCACATAAGTTTCTACATTTCTGGCTTCGCGTGAAAGATCTAAAGGTCTGGCAAATTGCGCCCACATTCGCACAACATCCAGTGTAGTGAGTGGAAGCCAGCTCTTTTGGCCAGGGGTGAGCTGACGTCTTCCCTGGCTGCTTCTACTTCATGATGCCGTATGCCTGCTCCTCTTGACTCACTAGGTTACCTGCTCATCCTAGTAAGCATTTAAGTTTGCAAACTTTGATTTAAAAAAAAAAAGAGAAAAATATCCATCCACGTTCTAAAGATAAGATGAAACCTTTTAATTGAGGAAATAATATGTGATTATTATGTTTGAAGAAAGTTTTGTTGTTTTATATTGACTTAATTTTCCAAGGAGAAGAAGTGATATTATTTTTTTATTTTTGACAATAGAGCAATTTGACCCAGAAATCTTAGTGACAATCCTTTTGGATGAAAATCTTTTCAGGACCCTTTATATAGGAATTGATGGGGTGATTAACTTATAATTCACAAAAATAAAGTGAAAAGGAGAAGTGCAGGTCAATGTCTGAGTGTGTTAAACTACAAGGACAGCACCACTGGCAAGTGATTGTTCCCTTTTAACTGCTTTTCTAATTTTTCTTAATTGGATCCTTTGTTTTCTAATTGGATAGGGAGAACCATCATATGGCTTTCAATTATTAGCTCTGGCATGGTGATTGTGTCATATGGCACGTGCTAAGTAGTCAGACTGTCAGCATATAGGACAAAATGCGTACCATCTCCAAGAAGCTTTCTGTGTAAGAGAGGGGTACCCCCTTCCCCATGTCCTGCGTGAATCCACAGAAGTCCATGCTGAAATGGGATGTACTAACTAGCGTGGTTTTCCAGGGAGACTGTACTTATGCTTCCATTATCTTAAGGTAATAATTTCTTAAAATACTTGTTCATCGTAATATAGAAATGCTTCTAAGAGTACAAGCTTATAATTTCCTTCCTAGAAATTGTGTGTGTGTGTGTGTGTGTGTGTACACACATGTACATACATACACACATGCAAACAGATATGCAAGAAAGTGCCAGGGGCCTCAAAGTAATTTGTTTCTTCTACCCTATGGTGAATTTAGCGGTTCTCTTTCTAATAAAGTTTCACCATGGTTTTCTTAATTTACAGCTTCCATTGGATTTCTTTTGCCTTCAGGATTAAATCTAAATATTTTATTATGACCTATATCTGACCCCAACATTTTTCTTCAGTTCTATCCTCCAAAATGGCAGGCCTGCACTACAACTTCTCACTGTCCCTTGGAGACAGTGGGTCTTCCACAATTCTGCTCAAATCATTCCTGCTCCTTAGTATGTCTTCTACATTTTCCATTGTCTGGTTAATCTTATTCATTGGTCATGATTAGATTGAAAGGTTTACCTTCCCAGTGACACTCACCTGACATCCAAAGCACGATTTATTATTTGTTGTTTTGCAATCACTGAGCTTGTTAGCATCTCTGTACTAGCTTCTGCTCATTCCTTCACTCAAATATACTTTTTAATCCTTAGAACTGGACAAACAATATTCTTTGAACATCTCTGTGAATGAGTGTTGAGCCCTGGGGCTACAAGGTTACTAAGATGGCTGTGGTCCCCAATTGCATTGACTTGTAACTAATCCTTAGGTGATTGTCTTCCTGGCTGGACTCTGAAATTACAGAGGGTAGGAATATCTGCCTTATTTTATATTTGTTCAGTAGTGCTTAGACATCTGGCTCAAACAAGATGAGGAAGAAATACTCATTGGCTTTTCATGTTTTCTGGATGGAGAACATAGATCAGCTTTATAAAATCTCATATCTTAGTGAATTAACCAATGCCACCTACAATCCTGGCTTTTAAACCTGGAACAGTTAGTTGAGATAACCATGGTTGCTGACTTTGAGACATTATGGAATCTAATGACCTTTTGGTCTAAGCCTCTTTATGCCTTTAGTGTGTACATGTCAGACCCAGTGATGGGCACTTTGGCTCAGCACCATGGAAGTCTTTTCCCAGAGAGGAAGCACAATCTCTGATTAAAGGCCCTTAGCAAGCGGGGGACAGGGCACAGCTGGGGTTTGAATCCGGCTAAATCCCATCAGATTGAAAATCAAGAAGCTGGTGCTTTTGAAGATTATAAATCTGGAAAGCTGTGGAGACGAGGGGCTGGGAGTCCCTGCTCAGAGCAGGTAGTGCTGCTTTTCTTTGGCTGTTGGTGCTGCTTCCTCTGGCTGAAGCTTCCCAAATGGCTTTAAAGATGGACACTTGAAGGGATAAGATTTTAATCTTGGGCACCTACCCCTGCTCCTCCCCCTTTGGAAAAGAGAAGCAATTAAAGTCTTGGAGAAGACATAATTGAGGCTATAGATTGTCATGGAAATGAGGAGGACTTGAAATAGAATGACAGAAACTCTTGTTCCATGGCTCCATGTTTTTCTGAAAGGCATAAGTACAACTTCAAATATAAGAACAGTTTGAACCTGGCAAGTCTTTTAGCTTCCTGTTACCGATGACTTTAAAATAGGTTTTTATTGATTTTAGAAAGGAAGGAAAGGAAAGGGAGATGATAGAGATAGAAATAGAGATAGAGATAGAGATAGAGACAGAGATAGAAACAGAGATGGAGATAGAGATGGAGATGGAGATAGAGATGGAGATCAATGATGAGAATTATTGATTGGCTGCCTCCTACTAGGGATAGAGCCTGAAACCCAGGCATGTGCCCTGATCAGGAATCAAACCATGACCTCCTGGTTCATAGGTTGAGGCTCAACCACTGAGGCCCACTGGCCGGGCTGTTACCAGTGACTTTAGATTACAAGGTTCTGCCTCATGTGATTTTCCTTGGCTTTGTGATATATGTCCTGGTTGATAAAGCCATGCTTTAGCATTTATTGTGGTTGTTTCTCTGTTCTTGGCCACAAGCTGACTCACTGATGCCATTGCCAAAATGAAGACATTCAAGAGGGCAGGGGAAGTCTCTCCTTCCGCAGGCAGTTCTGTGGCTGCTGGAGCCGCATGTACCTCCAGCTGTCCCCTGAGCAGACTGTCTTTGCCGAATATTTCATCCATGGCTCTGAGCTCATTATTGCTGTAAGTGTTTGCTCTTGGATTCGTGCTTCACGCATTTTATTTACATGCTTTATTTTCCATTTTATGAACAAATCGATAACTAGGCTTATTCTTTATCGCACTGGATTAGTTTTATTTATTCCGTTTGAATTTGATTAAAAAGCTGTCAAACATAAGTCTACATTTTTATCCGAAGTCTATATTCACAAAGCTGGGTCTGAAATGTGTTCAGCTAGAACATACTTTTCAAAAGAAAACAATGTTTGCTACATTCTAGACAGTTACTCTTTTGTTTATCTATGACAAGGGAAACTAACCATCAAATGGAGAAAGCAATCCAAGTCTAGTCAAGTAATCCTTAAGGCATTTGAAAAAAATGTCTTCTAAAAAAGTTTCTTTTCCCAAGATTGATTTAATGTAATTCACCAATAAAGCATCCTCAGAAGCATAATAAAAATCCTATTCGATACATAAAATGACATAGCCAGGGAAAATAAGGATATACAGTTTGATGAAGCTTCAAAATGGATGCTAACATTAAAAATGAGCAGTCATGCAATTCCTGTATAATATAAAGACCACAATTGCAGGGCACTAATTTTGTCTCTAATTTATAAGACAGTATGTTTATGGGACTGCAAATAGTATATATAAAGAGCATATCCAATGGCAAATGTTTTGAACTGTCATTTTTCTTCAGAAAAAAATTCCATTCAACAAGAACTTATACTTACATCCCACTCCTTAGCACCAAGGATAATCAGACTACATTTACACATACAAAAATGTTCTTGAGAGATGTAATATGTCTATTTTTATTAAGAACCTGACCTCCTTTGCTCTATTTAAAAATTATTAATTTCTGCCTCCCCTCATCTTTTGGTTTTTCTCACATATAAGTAGGAGTGTGGGAGCGTGCGTGAAGCAGCCAGGTAAGGAGAAGGGCCACCTGTGCCATGTAGATACTCTCAACCTCACTTACTCACTCACTCACTCACATATCTACACACACAGAACCACACACCCAATGCCTGGGAGCAGCATTAAAATGACTTATTTGGATATGTGTTATACTCTCTATAAGAGCACTGACGGGGTTAATGCAGAACACATATAGGCAAATATTGTCAACTATTTTATTCAAATGTTTGGAACTTAAACACAAAATCATCATTAAGTTTTCACAAAATGAGGCATCTGTTGCTTGAAAGGAAAAAAATATTTCAGAAATATGTTTACAGAAATGTAACAATATTAGGCATCGAGACAGATGTGAACATATTCAGTAACTTGTCTTGTCTGTCAGTCTTCCTCCGAGCTAAAGATCTTCTTGTACTCGCTCAGCATGAGCTCCGCTATCTGGTTCTGGTAGACCATGTGTACCGCCATGTTCCCCGTCTCATTCTCAGCTCGCAGAAGGGTGGGTCCAAACACAATCCCTAAGCTCTGGGTGGACATGAGGTTCTTGGAGGCTTTGGCCACTATCCTGTGAAGAGAGAGATAAGGGAAGAGAGAAAAAAATTCCATTGGAGTTTGAAGTAAAATTGTAGCTACTTTTGAATGATAAAGTTTAGTGTTTTTGAATTCTTTTTTTTTAAATTAAATTTCAGTTTAAAGAAGGAAAGTAAGGGTGCTGACTGGCTTTGGCAAAACAGGGAATGCAACATAAGCAAAAATTTTTTACTTTGCAGAAAAATGATGTCAACCACAACTAATTTAAAAAAATATATATTTTATTGATTTTTTGCAGAGAGGAAGTGAGAGGGATAGAGCGTTAGAAACATCCATCAGAGAGAGATATCTATCAGCTGCCTCCTGCATGACCCCTACTGGGGATGTGTCCACAACCAATGTACATGCCTTGACCAGAATCGAACCTGGGACCCTTGAGTCCACAGGCCTACGCTCTATCCACTGAGCCAAACTGGTTTCAGCCAATCACAACTCTTTTATCTTTTACTCTTTATGCTTTACTGTATGGAAACAGGACTGATGACTTTTGGGGAAAGAATTCATTGCCATGTACAACTTTTTATCCCCTTGGTACCTAGCCATTGTGGGTGCTCTATGAATGTTTGTGAAATAAACATGTGAATAAATTAGACAATAAAAATTACTCTGGATATTTAGTAGGATTCAGCCTTTGAAGGGTTTAGAGTCAGTGGGCCTACGTAGGCCCCAGTCAGAGGAGGCAGGAAGCCTTCTCAATTTCCATCCTTTCACAAACCTACATCTCTAAGGTACCACTTCTGGGACCTAAAGGCTATGCCTTCTCTCTCTTGAGAAAGATTGAGAAGGACCAAAGCTATCCATTTGTGACTCCCCACTGCACAAGATCATGGTGAACAAAATGTCCTTGATCTGGTCAATATCAGTAATAACCAAGTATTACTCTAAGCAATTTTATTATCTCATTTAATTCTCACAACAATTCCATGAGGTAGCTTGTATTATTAAGCCCATTTTACAAATGAGGCCAAGAGTGATGAAGTGTCTGATGTCACAGGGACCTGAGGTTCAAATCCAGATAGCCTGGTTCCAGTGCACGTGGAAACTTCATCACCGTGGTGTGGTGCTAAAGAAGCCTATGCTTAATAAATGCGCTGATCTTTCACTTTGCCAACCTCCACATGATTATCAGATAATTCCATAAGAGGGTCTGAAGTTTAATTCTTCACTATAGTATTGTGATGGACAGGTTGGTCACAACAGATTTACTGTGGGCAAAATGACCCTTAAATTTGGACTGAATATTCAAGACATCTTGCCTCCGTTTTTTAAATGGAGAGCATTTGTACTTGAGAGAACTGTTGGCCATGGCTACATATCTGGAAGAGATTACCATACTTTTATTGTATAGTGAATTATAGGGGACTTCAAGTTTAAAGTTTCCTTTGGAGTATAAGAAACTATGCTACATATGAGTGAGATCATGTCATATTTGTCTTTTTCTGACTGGCTTATTTCACTTAGCATAATACTCTCCAGGTCTATCCTTGTTGTCTCAGAGGAAAGAGAAGAGGGAAGAGATTAACCAAATACTTTATATGCATATGCATAATCTATAGACACAGACAATAGTGTGGTGAAGGCCTGGGGATGGGACTGGAATGGGGAGGAGGATACCAATGCTGGGGGGGAGGGGGGGGAGAAAGGGACATCTGTAATACTTTCAACTATAAAGAAAATGTGCCACATTGCTACTACATTTACCAAAAGTCAGTACAGTAGAATGATTTCAACATCCTCATACTTTGAAGTAGGGGCAAATAGAGTAGTCCTTTGCTTCCCTATAACACACATATTCACCTTGATTTAAGAACTAGCTTAAGCCTCTCCTAGACCTCTTTATTATACAGTTATTAATAAGATTCACTGTGAAGAAAAACAGGTTTTTTCTTTTGGTTATAAAGTAATATCATTTTATGATACCAATTCCTTCAGTGACTCTACTGTGCGTGCACACACACACACACACACACACACACGACAACATATACACACACTCACACATACAAATTGTTAAAGGTAAATATGGAAAGAGATAACATAACTAATCAATCAATTAGTTAGGTAAAAGTTGCTGTACCAACATTGCTTTTTTGTAGAAAGGTCAAACTTTCTTAGGTTGGAATTGTTTCTTAAGTTGGGAAAATCAATTTACTTGTAATAACTTAGAAAAATCAAATGAATTTAAGGAAAAATAAGAAATTATGGATGTGTATTATGTAAAATATAAGCTATCCTGCTCATTCACTGTTACAAAATGTGTGCTTGCTTGTGGGTGTATAATATATAAATATCAACTATCTAGTAGTTGGTGCAATGAGAAATTAATCAATCTTTAGGTTAGAAAGATGCTAATTGTGAAGATTAATTTGGGGAGGAAGTTAACAACTATTAAACTATATGATTCATATAGTAGGCAATATACTGTATATATTCTCAAATTAATGTTTAGATTAGATTAGATTCTCTTTCTAATAGACAATGGAAATAGACATGGGGGATGTTTAAGAAAATGTATTAATGCTATTATTATAAACTTCATTATCCAACTGTGAACTTAACTACTTTCCACCTCAATAGACTCTTAAGTAATGAAGTGGTTGATTTAGGACCACATAGGAAGTCAACCACTGTTTCAAAAGTAGGTGGAATTCTATCCTACAAAATTATTTAAACCTTAGTTTTGGGTGTATTTTTTTTCTCACATCAATGGATATAATAATTCTATTCTCATTGTGGGGATCAGCTTAGCACTGCAAGCACCATTATTTCTAAAGATTTCTACTGGTAAAACATATATAGAGAAGAAACAGAGGCTATTGAAAGAAATAAAAGCACTGCATGACAAAAATAAATTCAATTTAGTATCTAAGATGGAAAACAGTCAAATAGAGTAAGTTGTATTTCTAGTTGCTTAAAATAAAGTTGGGTTGTATTATTTGGGGGGGGGAGTCTGATTTAGAAACCAAATACTAGGGGTTTGGCAATACCTCCAGGACAGCTTTCATGAAAGTGAGTTCTGCAAAACACCATTTCTGTGATAGATTTCATAAAAATAGCACTCCAGAGTAAAATAAGTTTGAAGGAAGCTTTGTGCCATTTTTCCTTTTTCTTAAAAATTCATACTGCATAATAAAGGCTCCGACAAGTCCTGCAGAACCTATCTTTGTTTACCTTTGTGTGACTCCTGTGTTCCCTAATTTGCTTGAATGTTGTAGATTCTCCCCAGCGACAAGGAGGAGACATACAAAGAAAAAAATGTTGCTCTAGTTGCTTTGCTAAGGGCCTATTAAATAAGTCTGAAAAGACTATGGATTTTACCCCCTTCTATGGCACCCTGGCTTCAGAACTATGGAGTAGCTAACTCAAAGAGGTCAGATTCTGGCGGGCGCTCTCTGGAGAGTTCCAGCCCTCTGGCAGGGCTTAGATTTCAGTAGGCCTTAGACTCCATGACAGTGTTCTAAATTCTGAGCTGCAATTTAACTTGATTTTAGCAAAGAACTAAAAGACACTCCCCTACTGTGACCAAAAAAATCCAAGACGCAAAAGAACACATTTGAGGGAGAAAAGTGAGGGCAAAGACAGGTCTGAGAGATGAACATACAGTGAAATACAGTGAATTGATGGATGGGTAAAAAGGTGCAAAAACAGTTGGACTTTAGATCAATATTTGGAAATTCTTCTACATGTTTGTTTACTTACCACTCATTAACTCCTAAGATATCCTTAGAGCAAAGATACCTGATTCTAAACAACATGAATAGCTCAAAGTTTAGTGCCTGTGAACACTAGACTAATAGGAAAAAGACCCCAAAGTACAACTCTTGAAAGGGGCTATTTATTAATACTGTTTAGTTTAAAATAGCCTGACAAAAATAATTATGATTTTATGAATTTGTTCATGAAATAGCACTTGATATATATTCATTGTAAAAGACTTCTTATACCGCTAAGTAAAATTCAAGTTTATAAAATCTTGAAGTGGATAAGAATTCATTTTTCTGGCAAGAGCTTAAAAGGATGATATACAGTTTATAGCATAAAAAGGAGAGGAAATGCCAGAGCTACTTTTTGCAGAGTCCAAATGGAAGGAGCAATGATCCATCAATTTAAGATTATTTTAGAAACAATCTATAATCCAGTGCTACAGATGTTGGACCCCAGACAAAAAAATCCTTGCAGCCTTATGTTTTTCCAAGAGTGAGCTGAATGACTAACTCAAAGAAATTTCTTGGTTGCTTAAAATTACAGCCAAATGACTCAAACTGAAAGAGAGCTGTACTAGAAAACTCAGAATCAATGCTGAATTAAGAAGAATTAAACATTTAATAATAGTCCCGCTCTAAACAGATATATGGATGCAAACTTTCTTTTAAGTTTGTGCTTTGCTTTTACCATTAACAACTTGCAAAGGAAGTTGGAAGCCACATAATTGCCTACAGGACAACTCTCAAGTTATTGGAAGTGTATTAAAGTGCTCCCTGCCCTTTCTCTGCAATGCTGGGATTGTCCAACACACGTAACTTGAAGGTTCTTTAACTTGAATGGGGAAAGTGTGGTGATAAATGTACTCCTACCATCAGGTCACTAGCCACTGTATGTGAAATGCTGATTGTGACTTTGACCATTTAAGTGAAAAGGGCTGTTAAAAAGAAAATAATTTTTCAATGTGCTCAACTTATTTTTCTTATGTGCTATAGCTACTTTGGGGGCAATTCACACTAACAATATGCTTGCTTATCTTCAATGTACACAAGCTATACCGCTGTATACACTGGAGATCTATATCTATATCATCTCTATCTCTATCTCTATCTCTATCTCTATCTCTATCTATCTCTATCTCTATATCTATATCATCTATATCTATATCTATCTATATCTATATCTATATCTAAATCTATATCTATATCTATATCTATATCTATATCTATATCTATATCTATATCTATCTATATACAGTGGTATAGCTTGTGTACATATAGCTTGTGCACCGGGCCCCTAGTATGTAAGTGTATGTGTGTGTGTGTGTGTATATATGTATATATACATATACACACACACGCGCGCACGCGCGCACATATATCTATATCTGTATCTATACCTATACCTATACCTATACCTATACCTATACCTATACCTATACCTATACCTATATCTATATCTATATCTATCTATATTTATCTACACTAGGGGCCTGGTGCATGAAATTCTTGCACTGGGGGTGGGGGATCCCTCAGCCCAACCTGCACCCTCTCACATACTGGGAGCCCTCAGAGGATATCCTACTGACAGTTTAGGCCCACACCCAATGGGGAGCGAGCCTAAGCCGCAGTCTGGCCTCCCTTTGTGGGAGGCAACCAGGCTGATCAGGGGAAGGCTCCAGCCCCATCACCCCGCTGTTGCAGCCACTGCCAGTCACCACAGCCACCAAGGTGTTTTCATTAACATGAACTCCAGTTCCTTCACCAAGAAAAAATGACAACTTTCTTTAGGCATTTTCAAGATGTGTCTTTCATAGGATATGCATTTCTTTCTTTTTTTTTTTTTATCCTCACCTGAGGATATGTTTTCATTGACTTTTAGAGAATGTGGAAGAGAAAGGGAAAGACAGAGAGAAACATCAAAGTGAGAGGAACACTTTGATTGGTTGCCTCCTACATGAGTCCTGATCTGGGCCCCAGTTAGGGAGGAGCCTGTAACCTAGGTACATGCCCTTGATCAGAATCAAACCCAGACCCTGCTGTCTGCAGGCTGAGGGATTATCCACTGAGTCAAATTGGCTAGGGCATTTCTAAGATATGACATTTCTTAGCCCTCCAGCAGCAGATCTTCATTTTTTTCTCCAGAAGTGTTGGTGGTAAAACCCTAGATCATCTTTTTGAATTCTTATACCCAAGTTGCTAAGAATATTACCAGTGTCATACAGAAGCTTAGCCAATGTGCAGTCAGAAAAGGTGTTTCCTCTATAATTTACACCAATCGAGGCTGGGCCCTGCCCAGGCCTAAAGCCTCTGGCCGAAGCTTTAGGCCTGGGCAGGGCCCCTCCAACTCCCTCTGATCACCGGCTCCGCCCCTGCCCAGGCCTGCCCAGGCCGAAAGCCTCTTGGGCAGGAGCAAACCCCCAGCTCCCTGAGATCAATGGCTGGGGGTCTGCTCCTGCCCAGGTTGAAAGCAGATCTGCATCTTCCTGCCCAGGTGATTGATCTCAGGAGTCTGCTCGTGCATCAGGCAAAAAGCAACCCCAGCTCCCTGATTGATGGCAGGTCTCCTCCTGCCCAGGCCTTACCTCACAGTGACCTGGGTGCCAGGCTGTTCCTGGGACCCAGGCCCTGGGCACTTAGGCAAATTAACCACTATCTTTTGAGTTAGTTTGCATAGTAACTGATTGGCTATAAGCATAGTGAAGGTATGGTCAATTTACATATTTGTCTATTATTAGGTAAAATATACTAGAGTCCCAAGGTCATCCGGAAGGACTTCTGGGCTAATTAGAATATTATGCTTTTAATATATATATTAGCAGGAATTCCACTTTCTCCCTTAAAGTTATGGCTCTATGTCAGAAAAATGTTCAAATATTGTCAAAGCAGAAGAGTGCAATCACCAATGATTTCACATTGAACACGTGTTTCAAAGTGGTCATTCATTGGTAATTCAGCCCTTGGTATATGCTAATTTTTAAATAAAATGGTTTAAATTAATTGTAAAATCTTTCCATTTAGATCTATATGTCTTATTATTATTAATTTTCTAAACAAGTTAACAACTATCCTCTGAAACAGGAATTATTGTTATATTTGTACATTTTTGCTTTTCAATAATCTTTAAAGCCAAGTATATATAATTCTCTCAAAGCACATTATGGAAAAGAAGCTTTATATGGCAATTGCATATTCATAGCTGACATGGCCTTATTCTTTATATTTATTAAGTACCCTCTCTCTTTGCACATATTTCAATGTAGAAGATTGAACATTTTCAATTATTCACTTGTTTCATATTTTTATTGATTAGACATTATAGGGAGCTTCTAAAAGTGTCTTTTAAAGCCATATTCAAAATATCTAATAAGATAGAAGGAATGATAAAGTAATAAGAATGAATAGCCTATGGATTTCAAAATGAATTATTTCCAGTTGGAATATATATTCTATAATGTGACAACAACCTCTGATAAAGTGGGTTATTACAGCCAAATCCCTTAAATAGTAGATAATATCATAAAGAAACACTAAGAATTACTATTATTTGCTGAATATCTATTATGTGCCAATCACTATGCTTCAACTACTTCACAATTTTGAAAGACAGATTTAAAAGTCAACTTTAATTTCTTTTTTTTATTATATTCAATTCAAGAGGATTTTAAAATTGATTTTAGAGAGAGGGAGAGGAGGAGTAGAGGGAGAGAGGTAGGAGAGGCTGTGGGGAAACTTATGGGCCTTGGTATGGATTTGGGATTTAATTCTAAAGACGATGTGAATCCATTCTTGGCTTTTGTCCAGAAGAATGACATTGCCAGGATTTAGGTGTTATAAATATATAAATAAAGACTTTACTTACAAAAGTATTTGAAAAAAATCCTTTCTATATAATTCTGTATCAAGTATTTTTTCACTTTTATCTTGTTTATGTAATATTTATTATTTACTCATTATCTTATACGGGACCTAATGGGTTGCACCTTATGACTTCTTAATTTAAGTGAAATTGATATATTAAAAAAAATTCTTTCCATTTTCTCTTCCTCCACATTTTGGAGCATTTTCCTAGACAGTGTTTCCCAACCAAGGGCAATTTGGCAATTGCTGCAGACATTTGCCATTGTCATGCCTGGGTGGGGGGTTGCTGCTGTCATCTATAGGGTAGAAGCAATGGATGCTGCTTGCATTCTAGGATGCATAGGACAGTCTCCCACAGCAAGGACTAGCCAGCACAAAATGTCAGTAGTGCTGCTGTTGAAAAACCCTGTGGTTAGGATAAAATAATAGAAATGTAACAACTGGATCAATGGTGCCCAGACCTCACTGCTCAGGAGTACAACCTGGAAGCCATGTTGAAACACAATTGCTGGGCTCTGTCCCCAGAACTCTGATTCAGCAAGTCAGGGAGGTACTTGAGGATCTGCATTCCTCACATGTCCCAGATGATGATGCTGTTGGCCTGGGACCTCATGGAGAACTCATGCTAGGTTATTAAGTTATGTCTCTTCTATTCTTAAAATATGACAGCATGAGATATGTTAACACATTGCACTGCAAGGACCATGTGATCCTGTTATCATTATCATCATTTGGTATTATTCTTTTAAAAATAATTGTTAATTTTTTAGGGAAAAAATGGTCTGTCATTCTTTGGATTTAGGATTATTTTGAAGTTAAGAAATGGAAGAAAAGAAAAAAAAAAGTGTGCATATGGATGTGCATAGTTGTTCATACCTTCTGCCCCTTTCCTATTGAGTGTGTATCACATTGTTTGTGTAACCATTTAGTTATTTTGTACTAGAGGCCCAATGCACAAAATTCATGTAAGAATAGGCCTTCCTTCCCCCAGCTACCAGCACCAGCTTCCCTCTGGCACCTGGGACCCAGGCTTCCCTCACAGCCCCAGCTTCATTTGGAAGGACATCAGGTCTAAATAGCACATTACGCTTTTATTATTATAGATTATTATAGACTAGGAGCCCAGCACACGATTCAAAATGATGTGGTGCCACTTACTCTCTTGTCACCAGTCAGGCCCTGCTTTACTCCTCAGGCACTGCAGCAGCCGTGGTCACTGCCAGTCTGGTCCTGCCTCTCTCTGTGGCCCTTGAAGCAGCTTCCAGCTGCTGCTGACCAGGCCCTCTCCCAATGCGGGCACAGAGGCCCCTGCCACCCAGCCTCCAACATTGCATGCTCAATCTCCTCCTGACCAGGTGACCCCTTACGGGCACATGTGTCAAACACAAGGCCCGCGGGCCAAATCCGTCCCGCCAGGCCTTGCAATGTGGCTCGCACCGCGCTGTCATCACTGCACTCCGCTGCGTTTCCATAACAATGACAGTTTATGACTGTTCAGTAAACCATTCGGCCCACGATTTAGGCTGGATTTTAGATTTTGGCCCCTTCTCTGATTGAGTTCGACACCCCTACGTACGGCATCCCAGTTAATTAGCATATTTCCTAATACATTTGTGCATGGGGGGGTATGTGTATCCCTCAGCCCAGCCTGCACCCTTTCCAGTCTGGGATCCTTCTCACAACCCAGGACTGCTGACTCCCAACTGCTCACCTGCCTGCCTTCCTGATTGCCCTTAACCACTTCTGCCTACCAGCCTGATAATCCCCTAACTGCCCCCTGCCAGCCTGATCACCCTTAACTGCCCTCCCCTGTTGGCATGGCCATCCCTAACTGCCCTTCCCTGCATTCCTGATTGCCCCCAACTGGCTTCCCCTGCAGGCTTGGTCCCTCCCAGCTGTTCTCCCCTGTAGGCTATTTGTGGTGGCCATCTTGTGGCCACATGGGGGCAGCCATCTTTGACCACATTGGGTGGCCATCTTGTGTGTTGGAGTTTTGGTCAATTTGCATATTACTCTTTTATTAGATTAGATGATAAAACTAATATATAATCTTTGAAAAAAATGTACCTAACAGGAGTATGTAGAATAAAAAAGTAAACTCCTCTCATTTCCCATTAAAACTCCTTCACGTTAACTGTAATTAACAGATGGGTGTGCCTTCTGGATGTTTCCCTATCTATCTATTCATCTACCTATCTTCTTACATATTTTTTCCTTCTAAAAACTGAGATAAAAAGTACATTAAATGCTACTTCCCCTTTAAGTATATATTGTGGGCATTTTTCCAAGTCCGTATATATAAAAATACCTCATCCTTTAAAAAAAGTTGTTACATTTTGTAGTATAGAAATACCTTAATTTATTTAACCATTGTCTTGCTGGTGGACTTTTTTATTGCTTCTAATTCTTTGCTATTACAGACAATACTACAATGAATATCTTACACATGTAGGTTTTTGAATTTTTATGTATTAAGAAGCATGACATTTCATTCTTTTTGTTGTACTTATATTCTCTCAGGGATTTTTTTCCCTTAATTTTATTTATTTAAATGTTTATGTGGTCAGATCTAGCACTGTTTCTTTGAGAAATTCCATTTTGGTTTTGTTATTATAGAATTCATCCTTTTAGAGAGATCAGGTAAATATCAATGCTTTCTCCTAGTTTTTCTTTAATGATTTCATTTTCACATCTTCTAATTCATCTTAAATATATCTTATTGTGTGAAATGTGATGGTAATCTAAATTAATTTTCCTCAAAAGCTAGCTAATATCACCATAAGATTTGTTTAGAGATGAACCATGCCACATCCTCATGCAGTTTTCTACACTTACAGACACACACACCAGATACATCATATTCTGTTGATAATTATGTGTGTATTCTAAACTAGTACCTCGCTGTTTAAATCACTGTAACTTTGATATATATATATATATATATATATATATATATATATATATATATATATATTAGGGATATTCTTCCTACCATTTTGTTTTTCTTTTTCAGGCGTGCAAGAAAATTTTCAGATGAACAAAATAAGCCTAAAGAAAGATTGAATAACTTGATCAAAGCCACATAGTAAATGACCAAATAACTAAGGGGTAAGGGCATGTGCTGGGAAGTGGGGGAGACTGGGGGGAGGTCAATGGGGAGAAAAGGAGACATATTACTACTATTTGAAATACTTTAAACAATAAAAAAATAAAATTTAATTAAAAAAATCTTTGTACTTTAAATTAAAAGCTCTCTAATTGTGAGGCTGGAGGCCTGAGAAAGACTTGGAAGGGAAGCAAGTCAGAGAGGCAGCAAGCAATCTTAGGTAACATATTTTAATTACCTAATTCACATCCAAGTATGTATTTACAAAGATGAGAAGGGTGTTCAGGTGGAAGAAAAACTCAATTAATATGTATTATCTCTTTCTCCAGATTCACACAAGGTTTTAAACTTCTGGAAGCATTTATTTCTCATTGTGATTGGAATTGCATTATTGGTGAGATAGACTGAAAATTTCAGCGATGGGTTTCCTTATGCATTTTCTTCCAAGCTTTGACATAGTTTTAGCCATCCACATTTGACCATGTCAGCAGGAAAAAGAGTTTTGGATTTTATTCCCTGAGCTCTGCTGATCTACCAGTATTACAGATAATATCAACAGGGAGAGCACTCCCTCCATTTAGGGGAGTGAGGTTAGAAAATATATGATATATTGGGAATATTTTTTAGAAAGCAAAAAATATAAAACTGTCATTATTCTCTACCCAAAATTTGTTCAATAGGGCAGTTAAAAAACTGGTAGGTGCCATTTGATTCAGAATATTGGGGGTTGTGCATGGATTAGCATTAATTAGGCCAAATAGAATAAGGCACCTAATTATAAAATACTAGAGGCTGAGGCACAAAATTCCTGCAAGGGTCTCAGCACTAGCAGCCCAGGCTACATCTGGAAGGTCATCCAGTCTAATTAGCAAATTATGCTTTTATTATTATTATAGGTTAGTAGAAAATATAGAACTTAAATATATGCCTGATGGTGTTAGATAAATCTAAAAGGAACACTATCAATATGTAAAGTCAGAATCCATCAACCTTTCTTTTATTTTCCTTTTTTTACATAGGTAAAGAAAACAGCTATTTCACATCCTATTAAGGGCACCTACATCAAATCTTTAGCAGCTACTTGAAAATTGTCTTTTTGTTTAAAAGATTCCCAAATAGGTAAAAGAGAATCAGTAGCAATTTGGGTATTGTCATTTAATTGTCCATGCTTAATCTTACTTTCTGATACTTCTTACAGTGACTTGACATTAAGGGAGACTGCTTGGCTAGATCCACAGCCCTGGTAGTGTGTGTGCAGAAGGCAATCAATTGATGTGTCTCTCTGACATCGACCTTTCTCTCTCTGTGTCTCTCCCTCTCTCTTCCATTCTCTCTAAAAATTAATGGTAAATGTCATGGGTGAGGATTAACGAGAGAGAAAAAGAGAAAGAGAGAGAGAGAGAGAGAGAGAGAGAGAGAGAGAGAGAGAGAGAGAGAGAGAGAGAGGGAAGAGAGAAGAGAGAAGAGAGAAGAGAGAAGAGAGAAGAGAGAAGAGAGAAGAGAGAAAGAGAGGGAGAGACTGTGTAACAGGAGAGCCTCCAAATGAATGCACTCAGTGGAGTGATGAGCTACTCAGTAGTGGAGAAAAGGGACCTAAGGAGTTTGACTTGGAAGAAAGAATAGTTAGGGAGGCTATGACGACTGAATGCAAAACAAACCAAAGCAAAACAAAAACAAAAAAACATGATATGGAAGAAAAGCTAAACTGTGCTCTTGTAAATCCAGTTCCTAGGAGTAGCCCAGAGATCTAATTCACCTCCTTATCAAGTATTTTGTGTTGAAAATAGACTAGGCTGCTACAAAGAATTCATATTTATTATAGAAAGTTTAAAAAATTCAGACAAATAAAAAAGGAAAAGGAAATACTACTAATTCTTGGTTGCTATAGATTTTTCTAAATGTACTCTAGAAAAGTACAGGGAGCATCCATCAAGGTTATGAAATATTTTATACATAAAAAGACCATGAATTTCTCATCAGAAGGCATTCAGAAATGTCTAAGATTCCTGTGTTGGATGGTAGTGAAATGACATTTAAAATGTCATTAGAGCTCCCAGATTAATAATGAAAGAGTGCACATTCTGAGAAAGTCAAACTATTGAGATAAGGTGAAATAATGTATATTTGCTGAGGTTTCTTCCCTACTCTTCCTTGTACTCTTGTGCTTCTTGCCTTTCCCCAAGATTCAGTTAGCAGCATTCCCCCACCCCCCACCTCAGTGGATATATTAGAGTAGAAAAGCAGGTAAAGTACTTTGTACTTTGCAAATGAGGACATTTGAATTGAAAAGAACTGTACCTTTGAGTTTCAAAACCTTAAGTGTCTAAGAAGTCAGAGTTGCAGCTCTGACCTAACCAATAGATTGGAAGGTAGGTGAAGAGACAGGCTACCCTGCTGCCAGACAAAAGAAAGATTTCCTTGAGATGTAGGAAGAAGAGAGCTTAGGTTCTGGTGAGGTCACACAGAAGTGCTAAATCTCTAGCCCTTTCTATCCCTCTTCCCAAAGATACAGGCTGTTAGAAGTTTTGAGGATTCTGAGGTTACACAGATCCATATTCTTTTCCTTGGGAAAAACCTAGGGATATAGCAAGAATCCAGAATTCCTCTGTCCAATATATCAGAATCTCTATAATAAAGAGCCAGGGCTTAACGACCAATCTCGACCAAGTCAGTGCTGGGTCACCATGGCCACCCAGTGCTGACTACTGCAGCTGCAGACCCTGTGACTCAGCAGTGTCTGCTGAGTGGGCTTTGAATCAGGCCTGTAAAGAGACCTGAAGAAAAAAGCAGGGGCTGATCTGTAGTGTCTGAGGCAGCTTTTGACCAGCATGTGCCTCTCTCTTTCCCTCAGAGACTAGCCAGCAGCCCTGCATCCATTTCTCTCCAGGCCTCCACCAGGGCTGCTGATCAGCCCTGCCTTTTTGATCAGGCCCTGTTGATAGGCCCAGAGACACTTACTGGCAGAGAAACCGGCCAATCAGAACACCAATCTGATAGTCCTGCAGTCAGTACTGGGCTGCCATGGGGACTCGACCACTGACTATGATGGCTGCTGAAAGGGCAGGGCGGGGCGAGGATGAGCTCCCAACTCCGCCCTGTAGGGCGGAGTTATCCCTAGCCCTCAAAACCCCTGGACCGGAAGAAATTCGCTCTCTTCCGCCATGCTGCCGGCATGAGTGGGGGAGCACATGCTAGCATGGTGAAGGCTCTCTTGCTTATTGCATCGGACTTGGCTCCCTGGTGGTCCTTGGGGATCACGAAGTCTGGGCATAACAGATGGGGGATTCGTCCGGGATCCCCCGGACCATTAGGGAAAACCCGGTCCGGAGAGTCTGACTGGCCGCGGTAGGTGTGTGTGTGTGTCTGTGTTTTTGTGTGCGCGCTCTGGAGGGAAGTAAAACCCCTTGTGGAATTGGTGCCCGAAAACGCCTGGTGGACGCACCATGAAGGCCACGGGCAGGAGGATCAGAAGACGTTCTGACCTCCCGGGAGGGCCCGAGAGGGACCCTCATATGGGGAGAGGAATGGCGTGAGCCGTTGCCTCACCTGCGGAAAGTGAGCCTTTCCCAGGTCTGAGTTTGGTATCTGTGGGCGACATGGCGCCCCAGGATGGAGCCGGCGAAGTGTGGCCGGCATGGTGGTTCGGGGCCCCCTGGCGGCGTTGGGTCGGAGGGGGGGCTCCCGCGGGGCTCAGTCTGCGCGTTGGAGCGCGGCTGGGCAGTGGTGGCCTCGCTCGGGGAGCAGGCACCTGGGTTAATTTGCTGGCTGCCTGGGAAGTGGAGCCGGGAAGCCGCTGGGGTGACCCGCGCTTTCTCCTCGGGGGCTGCCTGAGTAGTGTGGCTGGGGTGGCCAAAGCAGCCTCGCCCCAGGGGCCTGGGCCATAGGGGCCTGGGCCAGCGTAGAGACATTGGTCCCTGGAGACATCAGGTACCGGAGAAGAGCTCAAGGGCAAATCTCTGTGCTCAGTAAAGAGAAAAGGCCAGTTCAAAACGAGTGCGCATAGTTTTGGGCTGTGCTTAAAAACACTTTTCTAGGTACAGAATAAATTTTAAAAGTGGTGGAGATAAATTAAAACTGGTTTCCCAAGTCATTGTAAGCAGCTCTTGAAATTCCCCGCCATGAGGCGGAAACTAGATGGTAATGGTAACAAGTTTACGTGAATGGTGGTGAATGGCCGTTAATGGCTGAGAGTCTTCAGGTAAAGAATGTGTTCATTTGCATTTGTATGCTGCTCCAGCTTCAGGAGTGGCAGGTAATTGGTGGTGAAGCAGCCCACAATGGTTAGTCTTCCTTGTCATTGGTATCAGCTAAGCAGAGTCATATAGCTACTTAAGTATGAATTATGATTGACCTATGATTTTCTGACATTGTCTTAAATCCTAGTAAACTGCCTCTGGTGTGAAGAGGTCTAGGGGAGGCCGGAGAGCGCAAGACTATTAGCTCTCCTACAAAGAGATTATTCAGAGCTTTGTTTGAACTTCAGAAAAAAAAAACTGTATGATTAGATCTGTTGCTGAAACTTTACCCTAAATAGGATATATTAAAAATGTAATGTTATTAATCTAAGAAATGCCAAATTTATTTGACTTGCCAGCTTTAAAAGTTCAAAATATAAGTTGAATTAGAAAAAGTTAATTGCAGTAACTAGATGCCTAGAATATGGCAGGCTAAACTGTATTATATATGTTAAGAATAAGCAATAATGATCAAAGATCTCAAAGATTGATTTATTCTCATTTGTCAGATGAAAAAGTATGTAATGCTTACACTTAAAAATTATTTTAAGTCAGTGATGCAGTATTTTTTAAAGTCAATTTTTCTAAAGTAATGTTTAATGTAACATATGAAACTTTTATATTTGATTTGTTTTGTTTTGCTTTTCTCATATGCCATTGTTGTTGAATTTGGGCTTGTACCTGCATCTTGTATTTTGTTTAAACTTTGGGAATAATTTTTGGTTTCAGTCATGTATATCTACTTTATAGATTTAAGTAGACTTCATCACAAAGATTTATAATTTATTTAAAATTATATTAAAACAATGTGAAAACAATTATTTGTATGATTAACCCCCTGAGACTGCTTGGACAATTTTCACCGATGTTCTGCAGTGGGAAGTAGAAGGGCTTAGAAATGTAGATAAATCTATATCTATAGAGAAAATGTAGCATTTTACATTTCAGGTGGCTGTTAGAGGCCTGGGAACAGGTACTGGACCTGCTCCCTCCTCCCTTGCCTTTTAAAATTTGAGGCATGGTTATGTATTTTTGGAAGATAAGATTTTTATAGAAATTATAAAGAATATGTCCTGACAGGTTAGCTAGGAGAGGCAAGCCTTTTAGTTTCCTGATGGGCATGGGGGCACCCTATTTAGTCTTGAGAGAGCCAATAGGACCCGTACATCAGCCCAGGAAGCCACCGGACAAACTGCCTGTTTTCCTTGGACATCAAGAAGGACTGTGGTCCTCGGAAGGAACACGTACTGGGGGAATGCAGCTGTTGAACTGGTCCAAAGTGGAACAACGGATCTTTGAGGAGCTAAAGAAGGCTCTCATCTCAGCAGCTGCCCTAGCCTTGCCGGACGACGCGGAGCCCTTCCACCCCTACGTGAGTGAGATAAAAGACATTGCCAAAGGGGTTCTCACTCAGACTCTAGGTCCCTGGAAGAGACCTGTTGCCTATCTGTCTAAGAGACTAGACCCTGTGGCAGCCACAGCATTGTTGGTGAAGGAGGCAGATAAGTGGACTCTGGACCAGGAGCTAACCTGGATGGGCCAGGCTTTTCTCCTGGACCAGCCCTGTGTCCAGATTCAGAAAACTCTGGCCATCAACCCTGCCAGCCTGCTTCCAGATGATGATGATGGAACCCATTCATGACTGCACAGAGGTAACAGACGACAAGGTACTGTTCACGGATGGGAGCAGTTATGTTCAGGATGGGACCTGATATGCAGGGGCAGTGGTAGTCACCTTGGACCACACCATTTGGGCACAGTTCCAGAACTTTTGGCCTTAATCCAGGCCCTTTGATAGAGACACTGTGCCATCCACAAAGAAAAGAGGGGTACCAACTGCAGCCAGAAGGAATTGGCTGACCAGAAGCAAGCCCCTGAAAGACCAGATGGTTGATGGACCCTCCAGATGACAAGACTGTTGGTCCCAGAGGCTCTAGGTCAGAGGTGCCCGGTGACACCAGATTAAGTGTCACCAAGACTTCTGAACTTCTGTGAGGCAGAGTTGCTAGAAGTACTGTCTGTGCACAGGTAAATGCTAAGCAAGGTAAGGGGATCCCCCCTGGGAATTCAGGTCCCAGGGAACCTCCCCAGGAGAGCATTGGTAGGTGGATTTCAGAGATTAAACCACCAGCATTAAGGTCTAGTTTTTATAGACACTTCAGATTAGGTTGAGGTATACCCCACTATCAGATAACAGCCCTCCCCTTGGTAGCTAAGGTATCTCATAGCTCTAGCCTTAGGACAGGCGAGACTCTTGAAAAGGGGGTTTAACTAAATGTGTCTTAGATTCGGTGAAAATTGGACCAACCCCCTGTCCTTTGCCCTCTTGAGGGCCAGGTGTACCCCTTATTGGGACAAGTTTCCCCTTTTTGGGAGGGGATCATGTATGGTAACCATTTCCTTGCTCAAGTCCTTACAGGCTCTGCAGTTTGCTTGTTCCAGATGCACTGCCAGTGCCCACCGCAGACCCTGTAGCCCTGGAACTCAATGTGGGTAAAGAAATTTGCTGCCCAAGGACTCAAAGGGATGCTGCACTGTTATCCTGAGCACGCCCACTGCGGTTGAAGTAGATGGCACCCAGACCTGACTACATGACTCCCAGCTCCTGCATGGCCTGGATCCTGGCAACTACAGGCCAGGAGGAGAACTGATGCCTGCAGGAGGGGAACTGGACTTCAGTGAGGACAATACTGATGGGAACTGTGGTACTAAGGGTCTTGATAACTGTATTTGTTGTTTATGCTGAAAGGAAGTAGGCTGCTGAGTCAATGATTTGACTAGGCACATTAGACAAGGGGGGAATGAAAGGGCAGGGCGGGGCGAGGATGAGCTCCCAACTCCGCCCTGTAGGGCGGAGTTATCCCTAGCCCTCAAAACCCCTGGACCGGAAGAAATTCGCTCTCTTCCGCCATGCTGCCGGCATGAGTGGGGGAGCACATGCTAGCATGGTGAAGGCTCTCTTGCTTATTGCATCGGACTTGGCTCCCTGGTGGTCCTTGGGGATCACGAAGTCTGGGCATAACAGCTGCAAGCCTGGTGACCCAGCAGTGACTACTGAGGGGGCTTTGAATCAGGTTTGGAAAGGACCTTAAGAGAGAAGCAGGGGCTGATCTGTAGCATCTGAGGCAGCTTTTGACCATACTTTATGCTCAATTGAGCATACTTTATGCTCAACTTGCCTCTATCTTTCCCTCACAGACTAGCCAGCAGCCCTGCATTCATTTCTCTCCAGGCCTCCACCAAGGCTGCTGATCAACCCTTCCTTTCTGATCAGGCCCTGTTGATTGGCCCAGAGATGCTTACTGGCATAGAAACTGGCCAATCAGAACCAAATCTGGGTCAACAGTGAGGAGCAAATGGCTCATAGGAGGCGACAGAGATTTTGATACTGACTAGCATAGAAACTGACCAATTAGAAAAAATGTGGATCAACTGTGAGGAGCCAATAGCTGCCTAGGAGGGGGAGCTTTTGACACTGACTGGCATAGAAACTCTGCAAAATTGGCCAGCAGAGGAGGGCAGTTGGGGGTGAGATCAGGCTGGCAGGGGAGGGCAGTTGGGGGCAACCAGGCCAGAAAGGTTAGGGCAGTTGAGGGTGAGATCAGACCAGCAGGGGAGGACAGTTAGGGACAAGATCAAGTCAGCAGGGGAGGGCCGTTGGGGGTAAGATCAGGCCAGCAAGGGAGGGCAGTTAGGGGTGATCAGGCAAGCAGAGGCAGTTAGGAGTGACCAGGCAGGCAGACAAGTGAGGGGTTAGGAGACAGCAGTCTTAGATTGTGAGAGGGATGTAAGACTGCAGGTTTAGGCCCGATCAGGATCAGGCCTAAACCTGCAGTTGGCCATCCCCCAAGAGATCCCCAACTGGAGAGAGTGCCAGGCTGCAGTGAGGGAACCACCCCCTCCATGAATTTAGTGCACTGGCTGGGCCACTAATCATATATAATAAAGAGGTAATATGCAAATTGAACATCACTCCAACACACAAGATGGCCACCCCCATGTGGACACAAAAAGGCTGGCAGGGGAGGGACCAGGCCTGCAAGGAAGGGCAGTTGCGGATGATCAGGCCTGCAGAGAAGGGCAGTTAGGGCTGACCAGGCAGACAGAGGAGGGCAGTTAGGGAGGGCAGTTGGGGGTAACCAGGCTGGAAGGGGAGGGCAGTTAGGGGTAACCAGGCCAGCAGTAGAGAGCAGTTAGGGACAACTGGGCCAGCAGGGGAGCAGTTAGGCTTTGATCAGGCTGTCAGGGGAATGGTTGGGGGATGATTAGATGGGCAAGCAGAAGCAGTTAGGGGCAATCAGGCAGACAAGCAGGTGAGCAGTTGGGAGCCCGCAGTTCTGGATTGTGAGAGGGATGTCCGACTGCCCATTTAGGCCCAGGATCTGGACTAAATGGGGAGACGGACATCCCTGGAGGGGTCCCAGATTGGAGAGGGCACAGGATGGGCTGAGGGACACCCCCACATCTGTGTACAAATTTTGTGCACAGTGCCTCTAGTACGGTAGTTAAATAAGAATTACCACATGGCTTATTGAGGCAAAGGTGGTGTTAAGATAGCTTTACAGAGTTCTTCCTGAACAGAGACTGAAACTCAGACCTGGGATTGGAAGTTGGGATGTTGACAGAAAACCAGAGGGAATGAAGACCAGCTTGAACAGGTGACACGAGCCAGATACTTTCTACCCTACTCATCTGCTTTATTAACTTTCTTCAGTAGAAAGTAAACATCTTAAGCACCAGGACTTTATTTATTTTTGTTTAGTGCAGTATCCCTACATGAAGATTAGTGTTTGGCTCATAGCACTAGGTGCTCAATAAATATTTATTGAAATACTGGAAATTGATGCTCTTGCTGTCCTACCAAATTCTTAGACTGCATGGAGGTCTTCAGAACTAAAAATAGACCAGGAAAATGTCCACAAGACACCCTGAATTGATTAGACTGAACTGATTTAGGTGAGTGGGCCTTCGCAGAGAAATTAGTTTTTATTATGGTGCAATAATTGTGTTTCTTGCACACCTGAGTTTCAGACCTGCTCTGAGATAATAAGAACAGGAAGGCAGAGGTGAAGATAGCTGATGTTTCCTGAGAGTTTGTTTGGGGCCTATAACCATGCAGGGTGCCTTTCCCGTGTACTATTTGACAATGAGTTTCCAACATGTACTTAATTAGAACAAAACTAGTAAGAGGAGTTTAGAATAGGATGCAATTTTTATCTGCTTTATACTATAGATGGTTGAAGTTAAAGAAAATGATACCATTTTTCTTGGTTATTTAAAATATGACCATCAAATTCTATTTTAGGTAAAATGCTCAATGTATCTGCAGAAATCCAGACACTTTGAAATTCGCCCAGCCAGAATGGCTGTTGGTTGAGTGTCAGTCTGTACATTGAAAGTTTGCCAGTTTGATTTCAGGTAAGGGCACATATCTGGTTTGCAGGTTTGAATCCTAGTCAGGGCATATATGGAAGACAATGATTGATGTTATTCTCTCACATTAATGTTCCTCTCCTCTTCACCCCACTTCCCTCTCTCTGCATGTCCTTAGGTGAGGATAAAAAAAAAAAAGTATGCAATGCTTGCCTCAAAGATAGAAACTATGTATTTTGCTATTATACAATACATATAAGTTTATAATCTCTATTGAGGTGGAGAAATAAAGTGTGCCATTTTCTGCATATGTCCTTATACATATGGATGTTGGTCTAAATCATGATTCCATTGTCCAGCACACACATCTCTATTCACCTTTTGTAAAAAATTCTATGAGCAGGATTAAATGTATCATTTCTAGGGGCCATTATGAAGCTCTTATCTTGGGTTCTATAAAAGGGTCTCTCCTAGTCTCTAGGCTGCTAAGGGGCCAATCTTATATTTAATAATTTGGTATCAATGGTGGCTGTTTTTCACACAGAGATGGACCACTCAAACTCTTTCAAGAAATGACTTCCTGCCTATCTGTGGGAGTGAGGTTAGCAGATGGACTCCAGCTGTCTTCTTCAAGGTTTGCCTCAATTGCAGTGAGCCACCGTGTCCAAGGCCACTGACTGTGGGACAATGAGCTGCGTGTACTCCAGAGCTCCCCATGTGGTTGGCTGAGGGTAAGTTGGATCTACATCAAAGTTCAACTTCTTCCTCTACCAATCCTGCTCTCACCCCCTCCCTTCCATAAGGGTTGATCCCTAATAAGTACCCTGCATGCCAAACTCTGCTTCAGAACTTAACCTGTGATTATTGGTTTCAGAATTGGCTCATGAAAGCCAGCACAAATGGGAATGTAGAGCTGGTCACTTGCTGACTGGTTGGAAATGAGGGGTCTGTCAGCCGTGACAGGCAAGTACAGTCAGATCTTGGCGCAGGGTGGCAGTCCAAACGTTAAAATTCTTATTGGTGCTGAATTGGAATGGTATATCCACAGAGGGGAGACAAGAAGTATGTAATATATTAGGCATTTAAAAATAATGGCAGGAGGTTGTGGATAGTAACTACAAGGTCAGTGAGATTGAAGAGCTATTGCTAAGCACTATTTATATTCCACAAAGACGGTGTTGGAAATTACAGGGCCTCTGCCCTGTAAATCAGGGTTGGCTGTAGGAAAGCCCATTACAGAACCAGGCTTACAGACAGCATTAGAGATGCTGTCAGGTAGATGCAATTATAATAATAGGCAGCAGGGACAGAGGAACAGCCAAGAGGACTTGACTCACAGGGAGCAATGAAGATGGTTAATAGAACATGGCATCCCCCAGGAGCAAAATAAATAGGCAGCCAAGAAGGATGCTATTCAGCTCGTATCACTGTATTAGAGTAATTCATCTAGTCATTGTTTTATCAACTACGCTGCTTCCTGGGTACTTAGAGCTTCTTGGATCCAGGGATTAGCAAGCAAGGAAAAGAGTGACCATCTAGTCAGAGGTCATTAACCTTGATCAGGTGGAGGAGGGAGAGTTGCTGTTACATAGTGCGGATAGAAAATAATATGTGAGGTATCTAGATCCACATGAAGCTTCCAAGTCCTCTGTTACCCAATTTCTCTGTTTAATGGATAGGGCAGAAATCCTTGTCTGAGAAGGCACCGAAATTAGGAGCATGGATGCCTCAGGGGTGAAGTTGGGAGTTACTGTATTGGGTCAGCTACCATGACCAGCAGAGGCGATTACTGAGATTCCCTAAAATGGACAGCAGGGAAGGGAGATGATGAGTGTCAGCAATGGGCTCAAGCCAAGCTTCAGCTGCAGGGCTTGAATCTGTCCTATTAAAGCTTCCTCTTCAAAGGCTTCCATGGGAAGTGAGGGAGAGGTTCCTCAAGCATACATGAAGAATGGATTAGAGTGGCACAAATGGTGTAATGTAGTGGACACATGTTCTGCTCAGATGTTTCTTCAAGGAAGAACACCCAACTGCAGTGTCAGTCAGCAGTTAGCTCAGCAGTCAGCCCTGCAAGGTTTGTCTCAGCCGAAGGGAGCCTCACCCCAACACTCTCAGAAACAGCCCATGGCCAATGACTAATTACTATGGGGCAGACCAATGGAATCCTTTTGATCCATTTAGAGACAACTCTGATGGGACATAGATGCTCCAGAGATCCTGTGGGCTGGCCAACTGATGTTGACCCCACATCATAGTTTGACTTCTTTTTCTTCCTCATCCTGCTCCATCCCTCCTCATGTTGGAGGTTACAGATAACTGGTGCCATGTTATAACCAACCTGCCATGGTAACCATGAGCTCTGGGGAATCAGAAATGCTCTAGTAGAAATGGCTTGTGAATAGGAGACCTGAAACCTAGTCCTGTGTACAGCTCTGTGTCCATGGGTCATTCCATTCTATTCCAAATTGGTGCTTTATCATCAATACACCGTAGATAAAACCATCATGCTTCATGTGTAGCACTTTGTATTCTTGACCACATTCTGGTCATTCTAGAGCAGTCTTAGTCCTCACTGCATGTAATAGTCAATGCCATCTGTGGCGGTGCATTCAAAGCCATATCAAAGGACTCAATCTGACAACTGACCTATAGTGAAGCAGCACAGGGTTCATAAAAACTGTGTCATGTCATTCTATCAGAACCAGTGCTCTATGGAAAACCTGCAATCTAGAATCTTAGAATCATAAGTTCTTTTCCTCTGAGGTTCTCTGAGCTTCAGACTCCTTGTCCAGAAAGTGAAATGAATAATGAACTGACCTCATTGGTTGTTTTGAAAGTTATATAAAAAATGTGTCCCAAACCCTTTGCAAATGATAGAAACACTGATTTTTATTATACACGATTACGTTTACTTCTGTCAGTTGTTATTTTATAAACACAGAATGGGGGAGGTTAGGACTCTGCTTTTCCATTCTGGCTAGAGCCTTTAACAACGCGAAGGGCTCACTCAGAGGTTCTGATTTAGTGATTCAGGGTGGAGGCCCAGGCGAGTTTCTAAACAGCTTCACAGGCAAGTCTGGTGTGCAGCTGGCTTTACAGACTTCTGGGTAAAATGACCTGTCCTAAGGTCACATAGCCAATTAGTAAAAAAGCCGAAACTCCAATCTAGACCTTTCTGTGCCTCCTGTGTTTTATCCATGCTAAGTTTCCATTCTTGCACCTGAGTCTTATCATAATATTATAGGTTAGTCTTAAACTATAGTAATAAAGATAAGAGGGAATTTGAATTTAAAACATTGTTTAAATGTAATGTGCCATGATTATTAAATATTAAAATAGCTATTCCTATTCCATTAAACACTAACCCATGTGATTTGTGCGCTTTTAGCAAGGGGTGAAACTCTGTAGGTAGCAGAAGGTATTTTTAAGATTATATGAACCAAGCATAAATTAAACAAAGTGACACCAAGGCTGAAATAATGTAAGCAAGCACGAAATGAAACATTTCAGTGAATTCAAGACAGAGTAATGTACTGCTACTGTACTGCTCCTCTCTCTTGAACACTTAATTTGGAATTATGAGGGAAGAGAACAGGAGACAGAGAAAGATAAATAGAGACCTGAAGATCATTTTAGTGTGATCATGACCAGGATATTCATATTTCTCCTATAGCCTGGAAACAATCTCCTATTTATTGGAAGATGTGACCTTTAAATGTTCCTTACTTGCAAAAAGACAAATATTCTAGAAGCCGTGTGTTAGCCTGTGGAGTCATCTGTCTTGGCTGCTCTGGGGTTGAGGGCTACTACGGGGAGAGTGCAAATTGTAGATGAGCGAACGTGTTATGTATTTTTTACATTTGCAGACTTAGGGGAAGCTTTCTTTGACAGCTCTCTGATTTCTTTAACATAGCAAATCTTTAATCAGTCTAGATATGTTAAGATGTGATCTTTTACAGTGAATTGACTTGAGTGGAGTACTTGAGTTGAAATGTGTATATTTCCCCCTCAAAAGCTGACTTGTAGGTGGAAAGGGGGGGAGGTAATCAGATATTCTATGATATACTTTGCCTCAGTGACAAGATGTTTTGGGGGAAATCATCCAAGCTTGAAATAAAATCTTTATTGAAAGTAATTCTACATTCATGCCAGTCAGATACATTGTAGGATTAGACCAGATATCCCAGGGGGAAACTACGGTATATGCACCAGGCAGAGTTGATTATTCCGAGCTCCTGTCAGTTCTTAACTTCCTGACAATGGCTGAAGTATTCACAGCCGCTACAACTCTGTTTTCATCTTTATTTTGAGAGAAAGTTAATACACTTTACCTTAACTACGCCAAATGTACTGGAAAATAACCCAGTAATAAGATACAGCCTGTCTACCAAGCGATAGCTGTATGTAGAGAACATTTAGCTGTGCATTTTAAGGAAACAAATATAAGCAGCAAATGACTGAAAGATATTGTGATTATTTTTTCTGCTTGAACTTTAAAATTTTCTTGGCAAAGCCTTCTGTGCGCTGTCTTAAAATCAATGTGTATAAATAATCATGGAGCCAAGTAAATGGCTTTCATTCTTAATTCTCTTCAAATGGGAGGGCAACCCCTTTATTGCAACTATTATTATTATATCATTATTATTATTATTATTATAGCACTTTGCTTATCCATGTTATTTGGTATCAGAAAGAAAGACACAGGTGTGCCAGGTGATATTTGGTTCTATTTAGAGAATCAACAACAGCTTAAAAATTGTTTTTTTGGGAGGCATAGTTAATACTGCAACTAAATAAGAGAGAAAAAGGCATAATTTTGTGGAGGTTCAAACAGGTCACCTGAAGTTGTTCCTCTGTTGTATGAGAATTGTTTTGAGCTGAAGGCAACTTTTGCAAAGGGCCCAAGAGAAACTCCACCTATCCATTAAAAGAACTTGAATAATGGACCTTGCATATAATAGAAATAACCACTTTGACCTACCAATATGGCTGGACAAACAACTAATTATTGGATATGCGCCTTCCCTGAAATGAGCTTGTAAGTCCCAAGGTGCCTTACCTGATCTCTAGCTCAGAATGTCTTATATACCCATGTTCTCTTCCTGTCTCTGAATCTCTTGTGCATCTGAGGTCTCCAACTCTCTCATATATGCAGGGTTTCCATGCATATCTATTATTCAATTTGGTTATTTTCTCAAAAAATATTTTTATTGATTTCAGAGAGAAATATCAATGATGAGAGAGAATCATCAATTGTCTGTCTCCTGCATGCACTTCCTGACCCCCATTGGGGATTGAGCTCAAACCCCAGCCTGTTTCCTGACTGGAAATTAAACCATGATCTCCTGGTTCATAGGTTGATGCTCAACCACTGAGCCACACCAGCCAGGCTCATTGTTTTCTCTTGTTAATCCATTCCATGTCTATTGGATTATTAGATCGGCCCAAAGAACCTTGGAAGTTGAGGGAAATTTCTTCCTCCCTCCCATAACTTCAAATTTAGTTTTATGTTCTCATTCACTATAAAGATAACATCATTGTAGTTCTAGAAGAAAGGGAAAGACAAGACCCTCAACGCTTGCTAATAACTATATTCATTTACTAGTAAAAATCCTGAAGTTAACTGTATAATTATCATCTTTTGGTTGTGTATTCTAAAACACATGGTTCTCATGTCACCAAAGAATGAAAGGAAGAAGGTGAAGTGACCTATGACTTAAGCGTAAGGACAGAAACGATAGCCTCCCCTAGACAAAGAATCCTCAAGGCGAAATGAATATGTATCCTGAGAACCACATCACCTGCCTGAGCAATGCATTGGTTAAAATATGTTAAAAATTGAGTTTAAAAACTCTGTTTTCAAATTTTAAAAAGATCCTGAATGTCTTTTAATGGGTGAGTGGATAAATCAATGGTGGAACATTCATACAGTGGTTAAAGAAATGTGCTATTAGGTCATGTAAAGACAGGAGGACCCTAAGATGCATATTGCTAAGTAAAAGAGCTCAGTAAGAAAAGTGTAGGTACTGTATCCCAAGTATCTGACATTTTGGAAAAAGCAAAATTCTGGAGCTAAGTAAAAGATCAGTGGTTACCAGCAGTTAGGGAGAGGGAGGGATGACTAGGAGAGCACAGAGGATTGTTAGGGCAGTGAAACTATCCTGTATGATATTATGATGGTGAATACATGTCATTATACATTTGTACAAATCTATGTAATTACAACATTAAGAGTGAACTTTAATATAAACTACAGACTTTAGTTAATAATTATATATTGATATTGCTTCATCAAATGTACCACACTAATGCATGATGTTAATAATAGGGGAAATGTATTTGTGTGTGTGTGTGTGTGTGTGTGTGTGTGTGTGTGTGTGTGGTGTTGGAAGAGATAACATATAAAATTCTATCATTTCTGCCCAGTTTTTTATAAACCTAAATCTGTTCTGAAAAACAAAATCTATTAATTAAAAATGATAATGAGAGCAGATTGCATACATTCAGGGTCCAGAGGTCAATTGGCCTGCTCATCTGTCCTTATGGCCACACACACTTGAATTGCTCTGCAGTCTATGTCAAGTGCCATATCCAAAAGCATATTTAAGCCTATCTCAACTAAAAACATTATATTTTGATCACTTTGTTATTCGCTTTCTTGGCCTTTAAACATTCAGATTGTATTGCATTGTTGTTGACGTGTTTTATTTTTATCTCTAAGTTATTTCATGCACATATGCTTTATCTCTCAATTAGATTGCAAAATCTTTGCATTGAGGTGGTGTGTTACCTTAAGGTTTACTCATTTTCATTTTAAGTAGAGAGTTTGTGCATCCTGTATCCTTTTGTGGCAACAAATAGCATTTGCTTTTTAGGTGGCTGGCAGGTTAATTTTTATTTGTCCATGTCTTTTTGCTTCAGCAGAAAATGTAGGTGAACTGAACAGGAATAGGGTACTCTCCAATATATTTTTTTTTAATGTACAGTCAGAACAAAGCTCTCCATGAATACTCTTCTTAGCTATTTTCTTTGAAGTCCAGAAGAGAGAGCCAAGTTCATCAGCAAAGATAACGAGTCCTGGTTCATGTTATCCCATCTTCCCTTTCTCCTTTATCCTGCCTTCTCTTTTCACTTTCTTTGGGAAAAATTACAGTGAAAAACTAGAGAGAATAATTTGGAAATACAACAATCTAATGTATCCTTTAGATGCATTTTTGTGTAAGGGAATTCAGTCAGTGCAGAATAGCATCATTGGATGTTCCACAAATACTCTGGGGAGCCATGTAACCTTCCTTCAGCTCAGCTTCCTTGTGTGGAGAACTCAGACAGTTAGGCTGAAGGAATGTTAACGCCCAAATCCTATTGTTGAACAATTGGGCTCTTAAAAAAAGTTTAAATCTTTTTTTTTTTCTTCCTCCAAATTAAAATGATTTGTAAGAAAGTTGACAAGCTTGGAAACACATGGTGAGCATTGTAATCAATTGTATAAGAAGGGAACCTGAAGTGTAAGGGGTTATAGTGATAGCTTACATATATATGTGTACACTCTACATCAATGTTTATGCATACTTTGTAGATTATATAAAGGGTGTGTATGTATATCTTTGTGATAATGTATACATTTATTTATTAAAATAAATAATGAAACAAGAAAGCAGACACTAGGGATTTTTAGGGAAACAGACATGAGCCTCCTGTTCTCTTGGAAGCGGAAGGGTGTGTCTATAGTCTGCATTTCTGTTTTCACAACACTCCTACTAGAATGGTGGCGATGGATCAAGAGACCCACTCCGGCAGAGGGATGGCACATAGGTTTGCTTTACCGGACTGGTGGTGGCTGTCTGGTCTGTGGGGAAGGACCCTAAATTTGAAGTCTCAGTGTGAAAGGGGCACATAATCAGCCAATTATGTCTACGTGGGATTTGGATGGAGAAGGGTGGCATCCGTGCCAGGAATGTGTCATTCAGTGGGAAAGCAATTTCAAAAGGAAATCAGATACATCTACAGAAGTAACCCAAGGTGTTCCTGGATGTGGAGGAATCTGGGAACTTGAGAGGCAAACTCTTGGGGGGAATTTGAACCATGTTGCCCTTAAGTGAGTTTAGGAAAAAATGGAAAATGATAGGGTAGAGAAGTGTCAAAGCAGATGAATAGCGACTCTAGAAATATAATTAATTTTCAAAGATAACTATTTGAAGCAGATTTCAAGAAATATGGCAATTCTTTCAGAAATGCCTTCATTAAAAAAAAAAGCAATTGTACAATATTATTAACATGTCTTTTTACAACCCATGGATGCACATTACTCCCTCCCCCATATTTTATTGACCTCAATAATCATCAAAAGATCAGGCCTTTCTGTGGTTGTGCATGATTATCAAAGAGATAGTCATAGGAAGAAAAACTATAATCCCTCAATGGTTAAGAAGACCTACTAATTTAGTTCTTAAGTGGTAATTTTATTAAATAGTGATAATAGAGAGAAAGGAGATGTTCAAGGCTGCTGAATAGAAGAAGGTCCATGGATTCTATTTATTTTGAGCTTATACATTTGTCTTCTTTCATGGCGCCTCATTGCAATGTGTTATCTGGGAGGATTACTAATATGACAACACTCCTGATTTATAGAAGCTCAAATAGGTTAAACAGTTTGATTCATTTCAATTGGATAAAAAAAAAACAAAAAACCCTTGTTGAATCTGAATTCTTGCTTTGCAATGAACACAAACTCACACTCATTATTACTTATGGTGCTTTTCTTTATGGATGAAGCGCCTCGCAGCCAAGTAGCGGTAGTCACCAGCTGATGACCATAAGGAAAGGCAAACACTGTCAGTAGAATAACATCCTCAGCCAAGTGTTTATGTTGGATACATATACAATATATAACTGTTCTTAACTAATGATACAAAGTCGGCCTCCCCGAGTTTCTCCTTTTGTATTATTTCTTGCCACCCATGTGTTGAGCGAGATTTTCTCAGGCCCTAAGCCCCACCCTGGTTCTGCTTCTTTGCAAGCCAGATTTATTCTTGCTAGCTTCCAAGGGGATACCATCCATCAAATAGCTGTGTGTTAGTTATAAATACAGTTGTGGTGACATAACTGTTAATGCAGTTTCCAGAGGTGGCTAATTTATATACAGAAGGTATCTTAAACAATGAAATCGTCTGGATAATTTGGTACTTTTTAAAGTTGTCCTTTGTAATTTCTATTTCCTTTCTACATCTATTGGTTCATTATATTCTCAATGAAGTTTGCCCAACTCCTCACCCTGCTATGGGCAGAGAAAACATCTAAATCTTTCTACTTGCAACTTATTTTCTTTCTTCTCCTACTTGTAACTTTATTTTCTTTCTTCTCATGCTCCAACTTCCCTTGTTTTAAATTTTCTCAAACCTACAATCTGGAATTTTCTCTCCAGGTGGCTGAAATAATGTTTTACTGCCCTTCTTCTGACCATATTTTCCCTTGATATGTTCAGCACCAAGCAGAAAGATCTGGAAAACTTCTGGGTTGGGGAGTGAGGCACTGGTCCACTAGGACTGAGTGGAGACATCTAGATCAGATAGAGGCCAGTGCATCTTATATCATGGCTCCAGGGACAGAAAGAGGCTATAGGAAAGAGTCAATACTGAGATCACAAGCTGCTAAGCAACACAGGCAGGTAATGCAACTTTTATTTTATTTTTTAATATGTTTAAAATGATTTTTAGGAAAAGAGGAAGGGAGAGGGAGAGAAGAGGGAGAGAGACAGAGAGAGAGAGAGAGAGAGAGAGAGAGAGAGAGAGAGTAATATTGATGAGAGAGAAACATCAGTTGACTGTCTCCTGCATGTCCCCTACTGGGGATTAAGCCCTCAACCCAGGCGTGTGCCCTAATGGGGAATCTAATCAGTGACTTCTGGTACATAAGATGATGCCCAACCAACTGAGCCACGCTGACCAAGCTACAGTAGCTTTTCAAAGGCCACAGCCAGGCATGGACATTATTTGCAGGAATAACTTGGTCACTATACAAATCAGCAATTTTCAACTTTTGTCATCTCATGGCACACATAAATTAATTACTAAAATTCTGCAGCACACACAAAAAATATAATTTTTGCCGATCTGACAGAAAATATAGGTATAATTTTGATTCATTCTCACTGGATGGCTATTGTCCATATTGGCTGTCATTTTTTTATTTGACAATCTAAGGGAAAAGAGTTCAGTGCCCCCTGATTATATAGTTGGGTATTGTAAGTTTTAAGAATTCTTAAAAAAAAAAAAAAAAAAAAAAAAAAAGAATTCTTGTGGTTTGGAAACTGACAATGGGTGGTGAAGGTCTTAGGGGGGGGAGGACTATAAGAGGTCGATTGGGAAAAAATGAAGATATATGTAATAATTTAAACAATAAAGATTAAAAAATATTCTTGGCACACCAGTGGAACATCACTGACCTAAATCAGTATGACACCATCGGCAAGATCGTCCCTAATCATGACCAAAGTATCAGGCCCTCCAGTAGAGGTGTCCACTTTTCTAAACCTCAAGTACTATCTTCTATCAGGTAAAGGTATGAGATCAGTACTATCATTATTTCCACTTTAAAGTTGGGAAGCTTGAGGCATAGGGAGGTTGTCCAGTGTCACACATACATGGTTGTGCCAATATTCAAACCCATATCCTCTGAGTACAGAAGCTAAACCCTTCTTACATTGTCAGCCCTCTTTCCTTCTCAGACCTCACTGGTTTGTTTGCTACTCTTTTCTCTCGGTTCTGGGTCTCTTTAGTTCCCAGTCAGATAGCCCTTGTCTCTACATCCGGAGTTCCAAGTGAGCCATTCTCCCTCCTTTCCTCAGCTCACTTAACCCCAGCCCTGGTGAGAGCCCCAGGCCCCTTGCTTTCCTGGCAGCAGAATAAAGACAGCTGGCAGTGAGAAAAGTCTGTGAAGGAGAATATGAGCACAGTCGTGGTTATGGCTTTGCTGCCTGAGAACTCCCTCTGTCAGGGAGCTGCACTGGCTTCCCACACTTGCTCCATGGACAGATGTTTTCAATTATTATCACTGACAAGCCTCCAGGCCAGGTTCCCTTCTGATTGGCTGTTCCTGAACTCAGAGGGGAATAAAGGAAACTGAGGCTAGGACACAAAACACCTCAGTCATCACTTTAATCATGTTTCTCCAAAGCAACTGGTTGAGTTGGACAATTCACTCAGAATTGGAATCCTTTTGTAAACACAGACTCAATTTCCTTTTAAACCTTTCTTTCATTCTGGTTTCAATTTTTCTGCCCATAGTTCTTCTGACATTATAAGAGAGTGAGACATTTGTCATTTCTTTACCAATTCTTTCCTTTTGTTGTTCTTCCAGAGGTTTCGGGTGCATGCCAGAATATAGTGGGAGTTGGGAGTTAGTAAAATTGGACTTGATATTACTAGCCTTAGCATTGCATGGTCACCTGCAAAAATGACCCAGGTCTGATCTAAACGCACCTATATCAGCCAATGTTTCCATAGCAACTGGGGTAATATCCCGCCCTCAGTCAGAAGCTATTTCTCATGTAAGTTTTGTACCAACCACAGGACTTGCTGGGAGCCATTTGACACATCTCTCTTGCATTCCTAGGATTGCTCTGTACCTTTCCAGCTAATAATTGTATTAGCCACAGTGACCCTGATTTCCTTCCCTTACCATCTCTGGTGAGTACTAAGGTGACCCAGTAACCAACTGATCCCAAGAATATCCGAGGAAGCCTTGCCATGGGATAATAGAGAAGAGCATGAGCAAGGCTTTCGCAGCATGCCTGACAACCCTCTACTCTAACACACTCCCCTTCAATGGCATCCATTGTACTTAGTACCCCTCAGCCTCTAACCTCTCGTTCTTTAGTCCTCCCTTCCTGTTTCTATAAATTAAAAGGAAAATTGGACTATCAGGTGGATGAAAGCTTTGTAAATTCATTTTTATTTCCTAGTCTTCCTGTCATTTATCTGGTTAGGGAAAAAAAAAAAAAAAAAAAAAAAAACTGTACTCAAGATATTCCAGTGTTTTTGCATATTATCCTATTGTCCTTTGATGTCCTGAAATTAGGCTTGTGTGTGGTCCATTTTGTTCCAGTCTCCAAACTGCCCTGTCTCTGCTGCCATCTTATAAACAATAGCTGCTGACGTGCAAATCAGCAAATGCCTTTGGTCACACAGACACAATCCATAGACTTCCTCCTGAAGGCCAGCGTCTCCACTGTAATTTCTGAAAATGTCTCCTTGACTTTTAAACCCAACTCTTTATTTTAAGCCCAAAGGTAAAATATTATAGGATGTTAATTCATCCTTTTCAAAAAAGGCACATGAGCGTTTAAAACATATGCTTCCTTCTTCACTCAGAAGAAAACGCATTCCAACCTTTTGGGGGGATCACATATAGCTCTAAGACAGCTGACGCTAAAAACATCAAAGTTGGCATGAATTCAGTTATCACTGAATCAGGAAGAACAAGCCAAGTTTTTGAAGAAAGTGGTTGAGCATTTTAAAAATAAAAGAAGTTCTCTCTGAGCATGCTCAGTGGGAGACTTTTAAAATATTTTCTCTAGGTTGGCTCTAACTTGCTCATCACTTTGGAAACATTTCAACAAGAGCTATCTAATTAATATTAATAATAGAGTCTTTATTAATGTTATTCACCAAGGCGCTAGCCAAGGGCCAACTGTGTGACACCTGCACCCAAGGTGATGTGGCCTCCATGTTTGCTAATGTTGGTGAGTTGCCTTGGCCTCTTACATTTCAGTTGGTGTTTGGTTCGGCAATTTAGGGGTGGGACAAATAAGGGGGTTGGGGCGTGATTGACAGAGTGTTGAAGTAGTTTAACAACAATGTAGTACGTTGAATATAGCTGCTAGATCCTGACTTTTATTTTCTCTCTCTCAGTTTTCTACAACATTAGTATTTTTTTAAAAAGGAAGAATGATTCTTGTATTTGAAAACCAAGAGGCAGTTTAAATAAAGTCCCAAGCGCATCAAAAGGGTCCTCAAACCAGAAACAAAACAGACCCTGTGCTCATCATTCCCGAGAGGATTCCATTCTCTTTTAGACATTAAATAGCTCACGCTGTGCTCCTGAGAGTTCGGGGGCCCACATTTATTTTGCAATAAGACAGTAAACTTCCCTGCTTTACCTGGAGTGAGATCAGTTGACAGACCTGGAAGATTGCTGACACCAAGCTTGTTATCACCACCATCAGACACTGTCTCAAGATGTAAATTTCTCAGATGGTATCAACAGCCTGGTGAGAATATTGCTTCTCACAGCAGAGCCCTTTTACTAGTTCCACCACTGCAATTTCAGGAATTTCTTTACAGGAGTTCTCAGTGAAACCCTCCCATATCATTTTTCTGATTGAAAAACTATCATGCATGGAAATGACCCAAGGGAATTGCCTTCTTGGTGAGATTACCTCTCTATCTGTCTAAATAGCACTGCCTATAAATTGTCAAGAGGAAAGTCATGAATGAGGTAGATTCTGACATGTCTGTTGTTCCTAATATGTATCAGACAGTGGGAGCCAAAAGGGTCAGCACTATTCAGGGGTAGCCCACCAGAATATCTGCAGAGCAATTTAGATACAGTAATCCATACCTAAATTATAAAAAAATAGAATTATGCTCAATTTATAGATTCAAGTAAACTATAGAGAAAAACTTATTTTAATAGCTGGTAGAAATCTTAAGCAAGAAAAATAAGTTTGTTTTTTTTCCTTCTTAGTGAAACATTTTTTGGGCCATTCTGATTGTGAAAAGATAATCTTTAGAAAACAGCCAGGAAAAATGATAACCAAATTCTCTGTACAAAATCCCACCTAATAAAAGAGTAATATGCAAATTAACCATCACTCTACTCAAGCCATGCCCACCAGCCAATCAGAGAAAGTATGCAAATTAATCCCAACCAAGATGGCTGCAGCCACAGAGAGCAGTTGAGAGTCTTGGGTTTCCCCAGCAATTGAAGCCAAGCTTTCCACCTGCCTTGGCCAGCCTAGGCCTCCACTCAAGGCTACAAAGTTTCAATTATAGAAGATAAATCCCAAGAAAAATGGTGGCAGCAGCCACTGAGTTGGAAAGAGCAGGCTAGGGTTGCTCCAGGCAATGGAGGAAGCAAGGCTTTCCACCTGTTCTGGCCTGCCTAGGCCTCCACTCAAGGCTACAAAGTTTCAATTATAGAAGATACATAAAAACAAACAGTAATGAGGGCAGCTGGAGTGAGCAGGGTGCTTGGCTCGGTTCCAGGCTACAAAGTTTCAATTGTAAAAGGTAAATAATTCCAGATACCAGGGTCTCCCTTAGGTCGCCTGAGGGCATGGCCGGACTGCAAACCACCACTTGTCCAGGCCACTCCACACCCCAAGGGAATCCCACCCTGATCCGGGACACCCTTAAGGGCAAACTAGCTGGCCTCCACCCATGCACCAGGCCTTTGTCAAACTCAAAGGCTAACACTAGGCCAAATAAATGAGGCATGTGGCCTGTGGGCCATGAGTTTGACATGCTTGCTCTAAATGCCTGTGGACTCTGACAACTCATTGATTCCAGCATGCAGCAGGACTAAGCTGTATGTGCCCAGTTTTCTTGGATGAACCTTCTGCTTGCGGTTTTGATTCTTGGTTCTGCCTTGCATTTCCCCTTGAGGACTGAAACCGAGCTCTGAACCCGAGATGGATTGCTAGGTAGCCTGACTTGCTCTCCTGTTTTTGCCAGCTCCTTATGAGAGGTCTGTTGTCTTTTCCTGTTCTCTCAAGTCTACTTTGACTGTTCTCATTGCCTGTCTCCAAACACAGGCCAGAGAGCCTCACAAGATAATCCACAAGCGGCCGGGCTCTTTCAGTCTTGTTATATAGGTTAATCTTCAAAAACCATCAGTTGTCCTTGAAGTAAAGTAGCAGCTCCTCACTAGGACATGATGGTCCTTTCATAATGTGTCCAGCCTCTCTTTTCAGTGTTCCTCAGCCAGTGTTTTCCATGGGTACTCGCCAGAATATTCGATTTTCTCTCAACGAGCACACCTGGCTATATGGTGTTATGGCTCTTGGACCATGAGTAAAGATTTGGACCAAGGAATAGGGCCAACCAGAGTGCCTTTCTTGGCACTTAAATTTGTGTTAAGGATGCTCCAGTCTGTGTGATGGCTGTTGATGTAAGTTCTTTATAGAGCAAGAACATGCAATTTGGAAGGTGTAACTATTTCAATTCATGAATTAAGAAAAATAAACTAGAAAGAATGCATAGGTTCATAAATCTTTGTCTGACTAAAAGTAATCATTAAACTTTAAGTTTGAAATTATAATGACTACAGGAGACACATTTCAAATCAGTCAATCTCTATGATGTTCAAATAGAGACTTAGATGTTGTACAAATCGAAGGAATTGATCTGGTTTGAATCTTGTTTAACTATATAGAATGTTAGTGTCTGCTGGGTGGCTCGTGATTACTTGAAAAAAATTCAGATCTTCTTGATATACTTGAAGACTGGAGTGTGCCTTTATTGTTTAGATCTTTTTAAATTGTCTCACAAATCATCAGTGAAAGGCATGTTTCTCTTGGATTTAACTAATTCTACATGGTAGTTCATTTGCTACTCTGACCACAAAATTTTAATTTCCTAAGGCACAGATTGAACTACTTTTAATATTCTCAGAAGTACCTGAATACAAATAGAACTTCTTTAGATTGCAGGCTTTATGGACTATTGCCTAAAACTTAACACAAAATCATTAATCTCCCCAAACCTCAATTTTGAAATGTATATGTGACCATTGCTTCCTATTTTTGTGTCACTCTGACTTGGGGGTTTGCAAGATAGTAAACAAATAGGATTCCAAAACTTCAAGAGATCAACATGAAGAATGGAAAGGATGATCCTTTAATTTTATGCATTTAGACAGGTGCATGTGGAAAGCATTTTCTAATCTTTTTTTTTAGTTTCTTCCCAATTGACAGTATCATTTCAATGTATGAGGCAAGTTTCCATATTTGTCTTCTTGTGTCCATTTTCTCTGAAAGATTCAGAGCCAAGATCCTTGAGTGGGAGTGAGGTGGGGGGTTGTTGTAGGCATTTAGACAGACATGAGCAGAGCAAGGAAGGTGAGCCAGCTCCAGATAAGCAACAAAACCTGCCACAGTTGACCTCAGGACCATCTATATTAAATAATGACCCCCTACCCTGGCAATGACCAACTAATCAGTGAAGAACTCAAACCTGAAAGGAGGCACCTAGAAAGCTGCTGAACATTTTATTGAGATCTTCTCCTGGGACCTCCTCTAAAATCTCAACCCTTAAGACCCTTAGGAGCAAGGACCCAGGGCTCTCTCCCTCCTGGGAGACTCCCTCCCCTGTGTCTTTCTCTTCCCTTCCCTTCCCTGCCCCAGGCATATTACCAGTAGCTTCCTCTCTCCCAAAGGCCATTCCTTTGTTTTCTAAGCCCATTTCTTCTAGGAATTATTTCTTCTACCTCTGTGATTTACTGAATAAATGCCCTCTTACAAATAAAAATAAAAATGAATATACAACCTATTATTTAAGACTAGAGCTAGACATGGATTTAGGGCAGCATCAAGTATTCATCCTTCATGTGCTACCATTTTTCTATTCACATTGTGTTTTTTTTTTGTTTGTTTGTTTTTGTGTGTGTGTGTGTGTGTGTGTGTGTGTGTGTTTTGTTTTGTTTTTACCCAATACATAATTGTCACTGTAGAACAACAAAACTGATTTCAGAAGGCATGTCTAAAATTCTTGTTATAAAACTTTGAGCATATCAGTTAAAGAAGGATGCTCTAAAAATACAATAAAGATGACAAATATTCAAAAACTAGGCATCATTCAAGAAGATGAACAGAATGGAGAGACTGCTGTAAGATGGTAGAAGCCCTCTCGGCTGATTTCTGCTAAACCAGCTATTTCCTCTGTGAAATATACTGACCAGTACCCACAACACATTGAATGTTCTCGGCTAGTTAATGACTCTCAACTGTGCACATCTGTTCCCACTAGAGGGAAGTCCCAGGAGAGAGTCTCAAACAAGTTTATGCCAGTTGTACTTATTATTGTAATTATGTAATTCAATTAAATATTATGTAAACTGATGAAATATGAGAGCAAAAAGGAAGAGAGTTTCTTTGGGGAACACTTTCTTTGAAGAGAAGCTAAATTCTACTATATATCTGAAATTACTAAAGGATTTTCTCCGAAGATGGGGATAGGTCTGGGTGAACTTTTGAGGCCTTTTTCAAATCTATCATAATAGATATGTCTTGGATTTTTAAATTTTGTGTTCCTTTATATTTAGTCCATCATTCTATTTCATATGACAATAGCTGCTAGCTATGATTTCTTGAGCACTTACTATGTGCAAGGCACTGTGTAAAGTGATTTATTTGTATAATATCATCTAATATACACAGTAGTTAACTGTTAATTATTGACCAATTATCTTATGTGCTTGCCTTTATGCTTTATTAATTTAGTTCTTACAATACACCTATTTTTAGATATGGAAACTAAAGCACAGAAAGAATGAGAATTCTGTGTACACTCACACTACTAATAAGTAAAAGAGCTGGGATTGGAACATAGCTTTAACTCCAAAGCTGTATCTCAGTACTACCCATGCTACTTCTATACATAGGCTCTTTAAAGAGCTGCCTTGCCCCCGTGTCTAGTTCAGTGCCTGTCTCATTAGTGTTACATAGATGAACGAGTACATGCATGGATGGATGTTACCTTAATTTTGCTTAATAGGCCTTGAGGTCCTTTTCCAGATAATGAGAGTGAGAGATAGGCAAGCTTTCCCATATATAGACACAGGTGCTCCTATTGATTGAAATATTACCATCAGAGATAAGATAGTTATGTTGGGGACATAAGAGATGGTAGTTAAAATTTACTGTTGTGAACAACTGGAATTTTTGCCTTCTACTCATCATTTATTCTTCTTTTTAGTAAGACCGTCTTTGGAGAAACTACCTCGCCCCCACTCTCAGTCTCTGAGATGTGAGTGGAACTGGCCTGGCCCTGACTCCAGAGGTGGGCTTGTGTCTCCAGTCCAACTAATGAGAACCATGAATTCCTCTGCCTCAGTGAATGGATCAGAAACAAACAAGGAATAAATAAGGGATCCAATCCAGGCTAAAGAGAATAATTCCTGAGAACTTTCTATTCCCACAGCAAAAGAGAGCTTATTGGCCCCTGAGGACTTTAAGCTGATGTGATATGATCCTGCTGCTGCCATCTTGCTGCCAGAAGGAAAATATTTTAAGTGAAAATGAAGCTAAACCAGAGACAAGCAGAGTTTAGAGATGGAAAGAGTCAAATTCCTGGCAGTATTCTTTGGTACATAGATTTGGTCATGCCCAAAGTCATATCTAATTATGGATCTTTCAGTTAAGTAATCTAATGAAATCTCCTTTTTTGTCTAAACACTTTGAATTGGGCTTTTGTCACTTGTACCAAACTTAGCATTTTTTTAAAAATATATTTTATTGATTTTTTACAGAAAGGAAAGGAGAGGGATAGAGAGTTAGAAACATCGATGAGAGAGAACCATCAATCAGCTGCCTCTTGCACACCCTCTGGGGATGTGCCAGCAACCCAGGTACATGCCCTTGACCAGAATCGAACCCTGGACCTTTCAGTCCGCAGGCCGACACTCTATCCGCTGAGCCAAACTGGTTTCGGCAAACTTAGCATTTCTTAAGTACCTATAAAAACTCAAGAAATATTTTCATAGAGGCATAATTGGGATCAAATTGGTTGATCTAGAAACCATGGCTAGTAAATATTTGAGAAGAAGAAATAGTATCTAAAACAAGGCAAAGGAAAACAAAATTATACTGCATGAAGCTGAATCTAATATTTGACTCCAGTATCTTAGTTAGCCCTAGCTGGTGTTTTAACTTTGGTACTTCGTAAGGTTATTTTTTCCTCCCTTTGATTTAAAGGACCTTTAATCTTCTATGTAAAATGGCTTGATTAAGAGAGAGGATACATAACATTTCAGGATAAAGTCAGAAGTCCTCAGATAAAGTCAGAATATTCAGAAGGAATACCCCCCGCCATCTTTTAAAATGAATTCTTTAATCCAAGACTTCTTCAAGCAGCGTTTTCTTCCAACTCCCTGCAAACCCCCCCCCCCCCCCCCGCCCCAGTATAAACATCCACGCAGAAATAGAAATCCATTCAGGTACCATCTAACTTGCAATCTAGAACTGCTAAAATAGGACCTTTATCAGCAGCAGAGCACATCCAAAAATGTCTTTGTAAAATGAATCAAATTATATGAGTTAATTGATTCCAGGCAACATCAGCAAGTGCAGGTGGAGACTGAATAACAGGATGTTTATTAATGAAGTACTATTAATCAAAATTGACAATACCAATTCCTGCTTGTTGTATTTGAAAGCTACCTGCAATGATTATAGATAAATTTGTTGCATTTTAAAACACAGTTTTGAAGCGGACAAAAAAAGAAAAAAGAAAAAAAAGAAAAGAAAAAGAATATAGGAACACATGGAATTTTTAGCTGTGGGTTTTGGACTACTGATATTTAAACACTGAAAAGATACTCCTAAATGCAATTTGACAAGCAATGCCAAAGATGCCAGTGGTAATTAATTAGCACTTAATTGAGATCACAGAACAACAGGACATAGGAATTGGTACTCAGTGCCATTTCCCCCTTAGGCTCCCTCTCATGAGGTCAGGAGTGTGGCTGCACACTGCCGGTCAGTAAATGAATTGGAGAACACAGTGACGTGGGACATTTCCTGATGGATCCCCCTCACCCTTGGCTGCTGCTCCGGGCTATCTCCGAGGAGAAGAGGACTGTGATTGTTTCAGGGGGAAGTTAATGTCCGTGCACATCCAAACCAAGGGAAACACTGCCCTCAATCCAAGACTTGTGAGGCGGATACTTCATGAAAAGATAAAACACATGAATCAAATGTTAACATGAATGAGGGTTGGCCAATTGAAAAGCAAATTAAATTGAGAATGAAGGTTTATTTGAATTTGCTGGCTTTTTCAGGTTATATTTAACTTATTTTGTAAAAATAAATTTAGATCAGGGAATATTTTCTTTTCTTTTCTTCTTTTTGGGCCAGGGAGTATTTTAAAAGAAAATTATCTCATATTATAATTATGTTATAATTATAGTTTGGACTTCCATAATGCCTGCTAGAGACTTTAAAGACTTCTGGAAATTTAATCTTAGAAATCCTACACACTCCCCCAAATGCTTCTCAAGACATGGACCCTTTTTCTTTTACTAGATAAAAGTCAACACTTTAACACAGAGGGAAGAAAATTCTTGCTTCATAATTGCACAGACTAAGCAAATGAAAAAATACCAGTAGATGTGGATTTGTGTAACCTCTGAATAAATCTACAGACAGTTTCTCACTGAAAATGTATGTTAGCTTGTCTTACAACACATGAGTTGGGGAATAGGTGTGTTAAATTTGCCACAATATTTTCTGAAAAAAATGCATTTGGAGCCGCTTTTAGTTTTTTATCGTAGAGTTGAAATCAATAACTGAAGTTATAGTTAGTTCATTGATGTACCTGGGACTTAAAACGTGGGTTCTCAAGTGTCAAATCCTCAATTCACACAGATTACATTGCTTTTGAAGGAACATTGCTCCCCAAAACGGGCTTGGATCAAGTACAAATGTCATATTTACATCAGGAAAAAGGCTCTTCGGGGATCTGCTTTATTTGGTCACACACATGCCTGAGTTAAAACAAATTAGAAACCCATCCTTTCAACACTCCTCAAGAGGGCTTGCCTCTGCGTCTTCAGAGGGCTTTGAGACATTGCTGTAGACAATGACACCCACTGACGGAGCAGAGGGCAATGGCAATTTGGTAAGAAATACTTGCCTGCCTTTTCCTGACTTCCTTTTCATGTTTCATTCATTGAACTAAGTTGGTTCCCATGAACTAAGAGTCGCCTCAACATCACTGCTCTTTACCACAACTGTAAAAACCTGGACAAGGGCTATCTTTCTTACAACGGAGAGATATCCATGTGATATGCCTGGAGAATATCAGAGGCTCCCAGGCTCCTTACCATTGGGATACATAGCTGAGGGCTGGTAATGGCAATAGAGAGAAATCCCATCTGGTGGCCTCCGAATCTGCAATAAAATGAGCTTCTCTTTTTTGTCTTGATATTAATTTACCAAGAATATTCAACAATGCTGGATCTTTCAGTCTTAGGCATGCCTCACCTCTGTGTTTTAAAATGTTGGATTGGAAATTGTATGGTATTTGAGGACAAAAAATCACTTTTAAACTCAAAGTTATCTGCAGTGTTTAGTGGAATATATATATATATATTTTCATTCTATGAAAATCCCACTTCTTTTCTGTTGGCCTTTCAACTCTCTGATTTTAATACTGACAAGCTGTATCTTTACATATCTCCTGGAACTCACACTTCAAATCTTCCCTAAAACACAACTTCATAATTAGAGTCCTATGCTTTGCTGAAATGATATGTGAGGCCACGAGCCATCTATTTCTATCCTTTTAGTACCCATTTCTGAACTTCTTCTGTACATTTGAGCACTAATTTTATTTTGTTGATTAATATTATTATGTATTAAACTGGTTTCTCCTTCTATCTTATTAAATAAAAGCATTTACTCTATATAAGAAGCATCCACTATAGAAAGGTTAAAATATATTTTAAAGCGAGTAAGAAAATAAGGGCAAAGGGCAAGTAAGGGATAAGGTTAGTAGAATATTCAAGAGGCATGCTCTCAAGTCCCCAGGGCTTGCCAAGGTCGACTGGAGGCTTGCTTCTTTCCCTGTGAGTCATATCACTTCCAGGTAGGCTGCCAGCGATTGACTTTATTGTGAACTTCTGAGAATCTGCCTGCTTTCCTTGTGCTCTCTCTGTGATCACATCTGTTCAGAGGCACCATGCCTCAGAATTTCTTACAACTTCCCCTTTTGCAAGTCAGACTGGTACAAGGAAGAGGTTTCATACTGGCTTATTCATTCTTCATCAAACTCACAAGTATTTAGTGCCATTTACGTGCAGGTTCCTCTGAGAAGGAAGGTGGTTTTGCACACAAGTTAGGTGTGAAGCCTTTGGATTCAGACAGACCTGTATTCAAATACTGGCCACGTCACTTTTTGGTTGGGTGAGCTGGGAAAATAATGTGGTCTTTCTAGGTCCTAGATTTTGGCTACCTAGATGGAGGATAATGCTTATTTTATCTGGCTGCTGAATTGAAATCACGTATTTTGAATATTCAGCATAGTATAGGGCACATGATTAACGTTCAATAAACTGTATCTATTCATGGTAGGTGTTATGCAAGAATAAGCACAACCTCTATCCTACATTCACTCTGCTGTCAAGTTAACCTATAAGACTATTCAAAAGAAGGGTTCTGAGTTGAGAGTAAGGAAAGATCTCTCTTCAGATAGGGCCAGATCTCTGGTCAAACATATCTTAAAGAACTGGACATTGAACTGGATTATCTGAAGGAGTGGCATAACCTGGGGTGAGCAGGGATGGCTGGCCAGGCCTAGGGACCCTATGCAGGAATTTTTTGCACCAGCCTTCTAGTTTTATAGAAAAGAGACCTTTGTGATGAAATCACCTCCACTGGGAACTGAACATCTAAGAACCCTGAGTGCATTTAACCACCTAGCATAATTACTAAATTGGAGCTCAAAAGCCTTCAAGGTAGCTTATTTCCATTCTTTTTCTACTCCCAAAGTGAGCCTGAGTAATTGGACCTACAAACTCGCTAGATGACCCGGGAAAGTCCCAGGTTGGCTCATCTTTGAAATGAGAGGATTGAATAACTTCCCTTCTGATCCGAGCCCTCAAAAACCAATACACCATTTCCCTCTTCAAAACGAGAATGAAGATCAGATGCGCACTAGTGCTTCTGTACCTCCACTTGCCTTTTGAATGTCTCTGGTTAAACTCCCAGATGTCTGCACACTGAATCATTAAAAAGAAAAGAAAAAAGTCTTTTTTTTTCTTTTTTTTTCTAAAAAGGAGTGGCCTAGGTGTTGATTGGACTGAAATTCCACAGAACTAAAAACAAAACCGACTCTTTCCCGCCCCCCAAACAAAAACCTTCCATATGTGTCTCGCTGAGAAGCCACTTTACTACTTCCTGATTTTAAACCCAACAGTTACATTTTTAAAGAGACATCTTACTTTGGAATATAAATGTGTGAAATCTAAATACAAAATATAATAAAGCAGCTTGAGCCAAGCCATGCAATTTGAGTTTTTCTGTAGTTGTTTTAATTTAGGGAAGGCGGGCATCTTTGACTTTTAAATTCTGGTTCTAGCTGTGCTGCTGTTACTTGGTGGGTTTTGAGATGAGGCCAGCATCTTCTCAGTGGCTTAGTCCACTCATTTTTGGAAGATGCCCCATATTCTCAGGATATTGAAACCTCAAAACAGCTCAATGCAGAAGGGCATAGCCTTTCTGCATTACCAATTTGAGGTGGCAAGAGAACAAAGACACGTTGCCTACTTTTCTCTAAGCACAGGGCACGTCCTTTTGTGATTCACTCTCCATGCAGACTAAGAAAAATATATGATTATAGTGTGTGTCTAGGCCCCCTCTAAGCGCTCAGCTCTGGGGATAATAATGCACAACGGCCAAGGATGGTGGCCTGCACTAAGCACAGGGGACCAAAGAAACATCCTCATCATTTTGACTGCATTGTGGCAGCTCTGATTCTCAGAATTCCTAATTTAGAATATCCAAAATAATGTTACTAATGATGTCCCTATGTTACTAACAATATCTTTAAAATAGCTCTCTGTACCTGGTCATCTTTATCGTCTTTGAAAGCCTTTCATTAGAACATTTCAAGTAATCTTCCACTTCCCTGACTCCCCTGCCTCCTCTCATCTTTTAAGCCCAATGATTGACCTCTCTTTCTACCCTCATTTTTCTTCTGTGGTCCCACTCCATGTTCCAGAATATACTCCATTTAGGATTTCTCCCTCCCATTCTAACAAAAATCCCCGAGCTCATATTCCTTCCGGAAAACCTCCCCTGTCTAAATTCAAGACTAGTCAAGACAACTTTCAACATATACTTTCTACAAATGCTTCTGGTCACTTCGATTTAAAGCAATCTAAGTTTTTAGATTTTTAATGTGTGCCTGGACTATCTTCTCTCTGTGGGCACCTGTCTTAGTTTACAACGTTGTTAAGGTAACATGATGTGTCAAATGTGCTTTTAGATTGCCTTGAACAGTACTGTGAACACGTGTTTAGTCATCTCACACACATTTATTGAGCACCTACTATTCTACTATGTGTCAGGCACCAACTGGACCAGGAGGTTCTGGCATTGCAGGGATAGATAACACATATCCACACCCTTGGAAGTTCTGTAAAGCTGTAGAGTTGTTGTTTTTCACTTCTCAGTAGAAGAAGGCAAACTATGTCATGGTGATAAAAAGTTAGAAAACAAAGTGGGGTGGACTAGGCAACAGCCCTGTCAGAAAGTGTGGGTGGCCAGTGAAAGTTTCTCCAGGGCCTTTCAACTTGATGAAAGGCTGTATTAAATTGAATGTCAAGACGATTTGACCCAGGAAATAATGGCCATTGAACAATATGCAGAGCATGATTGATTTGTACTTCCTGCATTGCTTAATAACCCTTTTAAAAGTGTTATTGTAGTTGCCCTTGATTAGGGCAATTCATTTCCATTTTCTGAATTTTACATCCCAAACTGTGTATTTGCTTTCCTGCTTTTTTCTTGGTGTGGTTCTAACTTTGTCAGAACAACACTACCCAATGGCTCTTTTCCAAATTCCTTTTATATAAGTAGCAGCGTAATTCAGATAAGTTTCTCCCTCACACCCATCCCCACCCCTTTTTCCTACAGATGCAAGCACATACAAACAGCCACCTTCGGGTTTTTTACTGGCCCATCAAGAGGGAAACTTGAGAATTGGTTTAAGTTTGTGAAACTGAGACCGTAGCTTTGTGGCTTGGACTGCACTTCCCAGTGCTGAGTAGACTGCTGGGATTCCACAAATAAATAATAAAAATAATAATGATTTTTAAAGCATTTGGAAATGCTGAGTTGAAAGGTGTGGCGTGAGTGCAGTGTTTGATGGGGAAAGTGATATCTCTCGCATTATCTTTCCTAATGGAGGGCGGCAGTAATGGAGAGGGAGGCACTTAGGCCTGCAGCTCAGGGGTCCCTGAAGGCAGGGTGGGGCTCAGGCGGGCACTGCGGTAACACTTACTGTACGAGGCAACTGCTTTCTTCCAGTCTAGCGAGAAGGTATGAGAAGAGTCACGCTGCTGCTCTTCCCTTAAACCTTGGCGAGTCATCGTTGTTTCTTACTGATGGAGAAAGTGACTGAACATCGTACTGGAAAATTACTACAGGTTTTCATTTTCGTTTTGATCTCAGATAAATATACATTTGGCATGGGGCATGTCGGCAGTAAGGGTGTGGCCATGGCAGTGGCCTGTTCTATGGGGCTGAATGATGTCCTCCCTCACCAGTTCCTGTGTTGATGCCATAACCCCCAGTGCCTCAGAATGTGACTTTATACGGAGATAAGGCCTTTGGTGATGAAGTTAGGATGAACCCTATCCAATATGATTAATGTCTTTATAAGAAGGAGACATTGAGACAGAGGACACCAGGGATGCTTGTGTTCAGAGGAAAGGCCATGGGAGGACCCAGTGAGAAGGTGGCCCTCTGTAAGCCAAAGAGAGAGGCCTCAGAAGCCAAACTTGCTGGCACCTTGACCTGGGACTTCCAGCCTCCAGAGGTGTGAAAAATACATATCTGTGGTATATTGATACGGCAGCCCTAGCAAACCAATATAGTCTAGAATGATCAGATTTAGGATCCACACTGAACCATATAGTACAATATTAAAAAAAATTTTTTTTTTCATGTGGTATAGTCTGAGGGCTTTCCCGACTAAGGCCATAACTTTAATTACAAAATGAACATAACCTGTATTAAATTATGAATATGTTAACTTATTGAATGAGGACAGGAAAAATAAGCACCAGATTTAGACTACATAGGCTCGCTCTTGAAGGTAGAGTAAAAAAATCTGGTTTCCTTGACCGCATTGTCATAACATGCATATATAACTGTTATTGAATCCAGGCCGTATAGACAACCAGAAGAACTCTGGCTCCACGCTGTCAGAATGCACGCCCACAACAAAGACTCGGGGAAAACAGCCCTTTCATTCGATCTCTCTGAGCATTACCAACATGAGAGCCGAAAAGCCTACCTCTGTCTGAAGTCTATCTACCAGTATGTATCCATGCATAAGCTATTAACCAGGCTCCCTGGGCTCCGCTGCTGAAAATATTAATATATTCAAATCTCATTCTAGCTACTGCAAAGAACAGTACATCAGATCGGTGCATTAATATCTTTCTTGGACAAAAGCATCTGGAATTCTTAAGTAAAGTTTCTTCCTGGTTCCTTAAGACTCCCACTGAAACACAGGTGATATATGGCCTCATAAGGTGCAATGGCCATCAGGTGCCAGAGTGTGGGGTTAACTGTGTCTATAAAACACTGTTTATTGTACTTGAAATACAACATGCTTTCATGAGAATTATGTGCTTAGTTCTGTTCACAGCATCCAGTGGCAGAAATGGTTTATTTTATTTTTATTTTTTATTTTACTTTCTTAGACATTTTACCTAATGGGAATGAGATGGACCACATATGAAAGCCCTCCAAAGGCAGGTAATCATTCCTTAGCCTTCCCTGTATAAGCTGCATCTTCCAGACACAAATACAGGCTCGGAGCAGTTGGGAGGCAAAGCTTTGCTGAGAACCAGTAAGTCTGGAGAAGTTCAGGCAGTGATGAGAGGGAGATATCCCTTCAGGTTGCTGCTCTGCAATTCTGGGTCCTGAGTTAAGATATATATATATATATATATATATATATATATATATATATATATATATATATATGACTAGCCTCTCCACTAGCCAGCTTTGCCTTTTTACTATTGGCTGCACCTAAGGGCTTTTATCAATGACAGCAAACAAAGTAGGTGGTCTCCTACCTCTTTCTAACTGTAGAGAAAAAAAAAAGTGACATAATTTTTCACAGCCTGAAATAATTGGGGAAGTACAGATACTGGTTAGGATCACGATGAATTATTAGTGGAAAAGTGGGTCTCAGAAATACGTTACATGTGAAATATTTTTCGTCACTTGAACATGTGCCGTCCAGAGCTGGCCCTGTTCTAGCCGTCACAGGGAACAAACATTTCACATTCACAGATGCTCCCAATTTGGTGCGGTTTGGAGTGTAATTTAGATCAAACGTCTCCATGTAAATGAGTCAGGGTTTCTTAATTAGGTGCCTCTAAAGCAAAACCTTGGACCACATCAGTAGGTGTGGGTGTGGTGCCCACAATACTGGAATCTTTCCTATAGACCAGGCTCTTAAGCATCATTTAAATAGAGCTTTTCTTTTCTTTCTTTCTTTCTTTCTTTTTTTTTTTTTTTTCAGGCAGTAATAAATCTGCAGATGGCATAGACAGAAAGACGCTACTTCAGAAGATCTGTCTAAAAACACTGCCTCTTTGGCAAATGCCTTAAAGTAGGTCATTCTGCTGTGATTTAGCTTTTTCTTTAGATTTGATTGCCAGCTTTTTGTTCCCATTGCAAGTAGGGTGCATTCCAGTCCACAGACTTGTTCTTAATTTTTCCAACTGGTATTTGTTTACCAGGAATTGCAGATCTTCATACGAAAATGGCCAATATACTGTCACAGAGCTAATCATGCCCTTGACCACAGAGAGAAATGGATCCCGGTGCTAATCTGGTGATGCTGAAATATTAAATGCCCTAAACACCAAGTCTCCCCACAGCAAAGCTGCGTTGATTTATACGGGCAGGTTTGTTGAAATAATTGTCCCATCTTTTATACATGTGAAGAGAAGAGGTGACAGGATGGAAATGGAAAACTTTTACAAGCCAAATAGCCCTTGTATTCAGGTTATCTGCTTTTATACTTGTCATTGTTTGTGTTTTTTATAGGGGGAAAAAAATCACCGGGTCCCATTTCCCTATCCAGGCTTTGGGATTTACACACAGAACCCCCTGCGGCATTAATGAGTCACCTGCATAAATCCCCCGGCAATCAATGGGCTCATAGACCTTGTTTTGTTATATTAATTATTCGTCACAGAACCTTGACACTGACATTAAATGAGGCCTTAAAATATCCTGATGAAGGTCTTAAGGTATCTTTTACTGTTCAAATATTAGCATTGCAAAAAGTATGTCTAAGGCATTACTCATTTTGTGGTACCACGGGGAAGAAGTGAGTGAAATAAGGGCACAGGGGTATACTTCCTGGTCTTAACTCTTCATTGCCCAGAGGCCAGCTTTCCCAGGACTAAGTTGTAATCCTCAAATTGAGATTTGATTAAAATAAATGATAAAATCAGGATGAATAAAAGAACTGAGTACATTGTTTTCTCCAGATTGGAGTTGAATATGGTGTCTTCCCCACAGGCCAAGTTTTGTCTTGGCAAATTGTTGGTGTTTTCAGGTGAATTCCAAAATGTCAGTTAAAAAGACGCACAAAAAACTGGGCTCTGGAAAGGAAATGGAGATTATTGGCTAGGTGTGTTGCAAGAGGGACTGGGGAGTGTACACTTAAGAAACAGACTGGGAAAATGGTTTTATGTGCCGTTTTCCTTCATTCCTAGTAAACTTGTACTCAGAAGGCCTGGGGAATAGAAGGTTTGATTAAGCAAATGCTCTGGTGAAAAACACTTAAACATTACATTATCATATGTGGATTAGCAGCAATCAAACAACACAATTAGTATTAAAATTACAACACACATGGCATTATCATCCTTTGATAATTCACAAGGAACTTTAGAATCTTGAAGCTCTCATTAGGAACTTGAGTTATCTCTGTGCTAGAGCGTGGTTATTAGATAAAATGGGTGGTTATTAGAGATTTCTGACTGGTGAAATGACAGCTGATTGAAATCTATCTGGATCCCTTTGGAGTGGGAGCTATTTATTGAATTATAGTATTTGATGATACTCTCCAGGTTTTTCAATGCTGATGATTCTGAATTATCCATTGATTTTCTGCTTTTTTTGCTTTTGCTGGTTAGTGAGTCTCCCTGTGCTTGCCCCAAAGTGGTGTTTAACTCCATCCTCTCTCTTTAGGCTCTGAACAATCTTGTTGAATCCATTCTCTTTCATGAAATATTTTCTCTAAAAGCCTGGTTCTCAAATTTACATTTCCTCCTTTGATATCATACTTTCACTTGCTAAAATACTTTGTTGAATACCTCCCATTGCACTAGCCTGTGCTGGCTACAGGGGGCACTATGGAGCCCAGGAAGGAATGAGTCCTGCCTCTGAGGAATTACAGTTAACCTAGGCTGAGTAAAGGATTGATAACAACTTCACAACAGGCTGAGTAGAACTGTCTATGGCTGCACTAGGAACTTGGGGGAGGGGCCTCTGGTACTTTACAACTTATGGTTGGTTTTTATTTACATGCATCCTTTGGGGTACAGGTACTGCAATCTTCTTTAACCCGGAAGAGGAAACTGATGCTCTGAGAAGCCATGTTATCCAAGGCAACACAATTAAGGAGTCATAAACTCTGGACACAAATAAGTTTTCTGGTTCTGAATCCAATGCATTCTTCACTTTCTCTCTTGGATTCAGTAAAAAATTAAATGTCTGGACTAGACTCTCTGCTTAAGTTTCCAATTGTGCCCAGTTCTAACTATATATTCTTGCCTGTCACTCTCTTTATCTCATTAGATTTCACACACACACACATACACACACACACACACACACACACACACACTACAAGGTGGATAAAGCTAAGCATTATTTCCATGCTAAAGATGATAAAGCCATGGCTGGGACATGAAGCAACCGGCCTATAGTGAATGGGGAAGTTTATACTCCAGTTTTTTTTAAAATCTCCCAACCTATTGGAGCCAAATGTGTGAGACACTTTGCACCCACAAATTACTCTTTCTGATTAGATTGATGGGATAATCTAAGTCGTTTGCCAGTTGGTTTTCCTGTTCTCCTAGAATGTACTCTTAACATAGTGATTTTTTAAAAACTGGAGTCAGTTCATGTTATTCTGCTCCAAACCCTACAACTGGCTTCCCTTTCCTTTTATAGCAAGAGATAGAGGCTAAGGCCGCACAAGCAATACTAAAGACGCAGGGGGGGGCGAACTTGTCAAAATGGGGGGACATAGCGGGCGGGAGGGGGGAGGGAGGGAGGCGAGGGAGGGAGGAGGGAGGGAGGGCGGGAGAGAGAGCGAGCAGAGAGAGAGAGAGGAGGACGAGCAGAGAGCAGAGAGAGCAGAGAGAGAGAGCAGAGAGAGAGAGGTGAGGGAGGGAGGGAGGGAGGGATGGGGGCGTGAGTAGTGTTGTAGGTGAAGAATGCGAGAAAGAAAGACATCACGACCTGGGAACGTATACGTGACTCTGAGAACGCAGACCATTTCTCCTCTCCTCTCCTCTCCTCCCTTCTCCTCTCCTCCCCTTCCCTCCCCTCCCCTCCCCTCCCCTCCCCTCCCCTCCCTTTCCTTTCCTTTCCTTTCCTTTCCTTTCCTTTCCTTTCCTTTCCTTTCCTTTCCTTTCCTTTCCTTTCCTTTCCTTTCCTTTCCTTTCCTTTCCTTTCTTCTCTCTCTTTCTCTCTCTCTCTTTTGATGTGACTCTCTTTTCTCCCCACCTTTCCTTGGCTGGCTGCAGGGACACTAGCCTCCTCGCTTTGCTATAGGGGCAAGACCCCAAGACTCGAGATGTCCTCTCTGCCTGGTGCTTTGACTCCAGGTGTCCACTTCACAGGTTCCCTCCTTCCCTCAACCCTGGTCAAATCTCACCTGCTTCCCCAAAGACCTGCTTTATTACTGCAGACCACTGCACAGCACTCTTGATTCCTTCAGTCCACCCTACTTTTACTGGTTCCTTAGCAGCCATCACCTTCTATTATGCTGTAGCATTTCCTTATTTATCATGTTTATTAAATGTATTTGTTTATAGTATGTGTACTAGTATGTTTATTATGCAAACTCCATGAAAGCAAAGGTGATTTCTGTTCAATTTACTGATGTATCGCAAGTTCCTAGAACAGTGCCTGCCACAAAGTTGGTGCTCAAAGTCCACCAGATGATCCAGTTTCCATCAGTGAAAACGCCACTCTCTTTAGTCTACAAATTGAACACCTTGGCCTTGTCTTTACTTATTTTTGGTTATGCACTCATCATATCAAACTTATCAGCAAATTCTCTTTACTTCCTTTAAGGTCCTTCTAGGCATTCCTCCCTTCCCCCTGAGCTCCACAGCCAACACTCCCGAGCCTCGCCCAGATAGCTGCTCAGTTTCCAGCTTGGCTCCAGCCTCCTTCTTTGGGCCTTGCATCCCCAAATCCATTTTACATATGATCTTTCCATAAGTTAAGAAACTAAAATAGAAACAAAAGCAAAACTTACATTCTTCAACTACTCACTAACCTGCCTTGGTTCACGATGGTCTGAGACATGGACTCCAACTTTTCTCCAGGCCCCACCAGTAGCCTGGCTCCTCCCTGCACTTGGGTCTCTCCTTCTCCTTTTCTCTGGCCACAGGGTCACAGGTAGCACAGGTTGCTCACGGCCACATCCAGAGGCATCCACATCTGGGCATCTCTTCACTTTTTTCAGGTAGACCCACAGTCATCTCTGCACTTCCCAAATCCCACCCATGCTTCAAAACCTAACTTCAGCTCTACATTTCATTGCAGACTTCTCAACTATGTTAGTCTGTTTCTCCTTGCAGATTCTGTTTAACCGTTAATTATTCTCTACTCTTCTTATTTTTCTTAAGTGCTTTGTCCTCTGGTGGATTAGTAGCTCGCAAAGGCAGACCTTTATGCTTTTAAAAAATCTTCCTAATTCTCACTAGTTTGAGGCACGTCTTAGATAGATATTGTTGATTCATTGATTGATGGCTATATTCTTCTCTTTCTTGTATGTGTACTTCACCATGCTAGCTGTAGATAGCTGAACATTTCAAATGATATATTTTGAATGATATCCTAAATTTATACATCTTTGGCAAGTAATAGCATTTTTGCAGCTATACTGTTGAGCTATATATTAGGATAAATGTATATTTAAACTCCAGCCTTATCTAGTTTATAGCATGTCTGAACATAGCAACTGATACTGCTTTCACCAGGGATTAACTGACTCATACTTATTAAGCATGTGTGTATGTGTCTGTGTGTGTGCATGCTTCCTTCCATACATCTACAGTAAAGTGAATTCTATCATTAGGAAGTCACAAAATATGCAGATATGAGTATAAAAAGCACTTAGGAAATAACTAGATAAAGAATATAATCATTAATCCAACCAATAATTAAGCCTTTGATGGCACATGTAGGCTTTAGCGGGAAAGCCTCCATAGCACACAACAATAAACTAAGTTTGCATAATATAAGCTGCAAAACAGCCCATTATTTGATGTCTTTCAGCAACTCTGATTTTATTTTACAAAGCTGGAAGGAAGATTATTGCTCCCTTACTGTTCATTGGTCAAACCTTAAAGATGGCTCTGCCATCTTGTCTTCTCCTGACTCATCTTGAGAACAGACAGTTTAGTTCCTGACGGAGTGTCCTTCTGCAGCACTAACCAAGGAGTGAGAAATACAATCCCTGTTAAGAGCAGGCATCTCATTCATGAAACATGTTCAGGGACCAAGTTCTGTGCCTCCCTTCCACAGAAAAAGCCATTATAAGAGTGGTGTGTATTATTTATTATTTTGGACTCTCCCTGTTTCTGCTTCCTTTTATTTCTAGAACAAATGAAAGCGAACCTAATTATTCTGGGTGTTGAATCTCATTTTAAAGCCATCTTTCTCTTTGCCCAGCCTCTGCTCTCTCGGTTCAGGGAAAACTTCTCCTTGTAAAAACTGCCTTCTGGGGAGTGGTTCCCTGACACAGCAGCAGAATCTTAGGCCTCATCCCAGACCTCCTGACTCAGAATCTACATTAAAAAAATGTTTTATTGAGCCCTAGCTGGTTTGAATCAGCGGATAGGTGTGTCAGCCTGTGGACTGAAGAGTTCCGGGTTCAATTCCTGTCAAGGCACATGTCTGGGTTGCAGATTCCATCCCCATTAGGGGTTGTGTAGGAGGCAGCCAATCAGTGATTCTCTCTCATCATTGATGTTTCTCTTTCTCTCTCTCCTTTCCTTTCTGAAATCAATAAAAATATATTAAAATTGTTTCTTTTTTATTTTCTTGATTTTATAGAGAGAGAAAGGAAGAGGGAGAGATGGAAACATCACTGAGAGAGAAACGTTATGGGCTGCCTCCTGCATGACCCCTAATGGGGTTTGAGCCTGCAACCCAGTCATGGGCCCTGATTGGGAATCGAACCTGCTGCCTCTTGGTGCCAGGGATGATGCCCCACCAACTGAGCCACACCAGCTTGGCATAATCGACTTTTTAAACAAGACCCTTAGCCATCTGATTTGTAAGCACATTGAAGTTTGGGAAAACCTGAGCTGGAAATTTCTGAAATGCTTGGGTGGCAGGAATGCTGGCCACAGGACCAGCAAGTGGAAGACCCCTACAGTGCCCACTGTCTACCATGTGAATCCCTGGATGTCCTCCATCATTTGAGTCCCTTCTACTCGGGTGCTTCAAAGCCAGTTTCCTGAGAATGCTGAGTCAGTCACACGGCATGGATAGAGGGCACTCTTTTTTTCCAGCCTATTAGTTGCCACCGTTAAGCTCTTCTGCCAGAACCCGGGTTGTGTTAGGGGAGGCCATTTGGATGAGCTGCAGGATGATGGCCCTGACCTCTTGTGGTCCTTGAAGTTCCCCTGGTGCTTTTTGTGAGAGAAGGGGTTGGTAACCTCAGTGTCCTGGCCGACTTCCAATCTGTGTAATTGCACGCAGTCTACCAAAGCCTGCTCTGCAGTTTCAAATAGGTACGTACGGTATTACTCACTTCTTGTACCACACTGCTGTGTTGTGTGGCTACAGGCTGCTAATCAGCTGGTTTTCTCAGGTGGCTGCATTCAAGATGAAGCAAACAGCTCTCTAGCCAACTCCCTCCCACCCCCACTCTCTCCAGCTCCCTCCACCCCACACACAACTGTTTTCTTCTATGTTACATTTTTGGGATAAAAAGTGTTTTGAGCCCTAACCAGTTTGGCTCAGTGGCTAGAGCATTGGCCTGTGGACTAAAGGGTCCCATGTTCGATTCTGGTCAAGGGCATGTACCGTGGTTGCGGGCACATCCCCAGTGGGGAGTGTGCAGGAGGCAGCTAAATCTATGTTTCTCTCTCATCCAGTGTTTCTCTCTATCCCTTTCCCTTCCTCTCTGTAAAAAATCAACACACACACACACACACACACACACACACACACACACACACATATTAAGTGTTTTGGTTTCAGAAATTCCTAGAGCGGGACAATGATATTTCCTTACATAACACCTGCTCCTAGGCCCCCTTAGTCCTATCATAGGGCACTGCACAGATGCTGGTGGAGAAAATAGAGTGTGGTGAAATAGGCCTTCCTCTGCCGAGACGCAGGCTCAGTTCCTGGGACTGTCAAGGAAGCACAAATTATTATACATGAAGAGTTTGGCAGTCTAGGAATTGGTCCTTTTCGGTGTAATGTGAATGGAGAGTGAAGTCAGAGAAAACAGGGCAGGCTAGTTAGAAAAATACAACAGGACATCAACTACCCATCAAAGGCCTTGATATTGCTCTTTTGGATGCCTGGTCCTAAACAGAAACGTGGCACCGGGAAAGTGAGTGGAATCTCTCTGTGATGACGCAGAGGTCAGCATCAGGAAGCACGTGCTATCTAGAACAGCAGAAGGAGATGGAAGAATGATGGGAAAAGATGGGTGAGCTGGGAGCCAAGAGGACAGGGCTGTGATCCAATCAGAGAAGATGTAGGTTGGAGAGCGGGATCTTTCTGGGATATTAAATGGTTGCTTAAAAAGTGTTTGAAAGGGGGGTGAAATGGGATTTAATCACTTTGCATGAGTAAATGTATCCTTTTTTATGTCCAAGCCCAGAGACACAAAATAATTAGATAAAAATTCCTTTACAGCAGGGGTAATTTCTTTTATCTTTTCATATCCCAAACACTAGGGAAGATAAAATGAATTAGCTAATAAATAAGATGAATGAATAAAAAACAAAATTAATAATGGGAAGGATATTATTAAGAGGTGTATGTTGGCATTCAGTTTATGAAAAGCAGGGGGAAAAAAACATGTTTTTTAGTGCCCCAGGGCCAGCACCTATGTCTTGCCTACTCCTGCCCCAGAGTGCTTTCTTTGTCCCCTCTAAAATGAGAAAGAAAAGAGGAGCAAGGGGTTACTCCACCAGGTGGAGAGACTGACCGAGTGCCCAGAACAGAGTCCGTTTGCAAATCCCTGGGAGAAGAGAAAGGGCTAGAGGCAGAAAGTTGGGAAGCAAGAGCAAGATGAGGAAAGTGAACATTCCCAGAGAGGGCAGGGAGGTAGGTCACAGTTGAATGAGGTCCCCAGGTCTCAGGGGAGCGTTATCCTGATAAAACCCTCTTGATTTCCAGCTGAGTGTCTGTCATGATGGTACTGAATAGGTCTTTGTATAGTGACTAAATGGGCAATGGATGGATGTAGGCAAGAATGCTTCGAAGGTGCAGAGAGCTCTCAGGGTGAGGCGTGGGTGGAAGAATTTGATGGTGGTGATATTGGGAGGAATGGAAAGAAAAAAAAGAGGCAGATATAATCTAAGAGAAAATAGCCTGGTTAAAAAGAATGTATGACCCTGAAGAGAAGAAACGACCAGAAGTGAGAGTCATCTCTATACAAAAGAGTCATCTCTAAACCAAAGAGCTCCATACAAAAGGCAATATTTAGTATACAGACTCTGCATGTATTTTTAACTTCCTTTGTACATAGCAACAAATTAACCTGAGGAAAATTACAGACCAAAAACATCTCTCTGAGACAGAGATAAAATGCTTCCATATTCTAATCTTAGATTTGAGCTCTATGGTTGTGTAGAGAGTTTCAAGGGACAGTTCCCAATGTCCTGATCAAACATCCCCCAACCTCATCTCCTGGTCCCCAGAGGCTCTCATTCTGAAGCCCACAGTTTTAGTTTTGCTCGTCTTCAAAGTCAAGTGTGGGCTGAGTCTGCCACAGGCCCAGGTCAGTGATTCCTGATGGTTGGGATTCCCTCCATACACTGCGAAGGCCCAGTCTTTTCTCAGCCCGGACAATCCAGTCCTGAGATCTGAAATCTTGTGTATAATCTATACTTTTTTCTCGTCTGAGGGAAAAACACAGCAACTCTCCAACATGGCAGTGTGCAGCTGCCCGTGCTAACTATTTCTGGATGTCACCCCGCAGCTCTCATTTCTGCCTCCCCCTCTGCATCCCCGGTAGGGCTGCTGGACTTGTCAGCACCTTGTCACGGCTCCCTGGTGCGTGGGCTACCGTCGGACTCTGTGTTCTTCACAATTATCCAGAAAAAACTTCCCAGAATCCTCTACAAGCAACACACACACACACACTAACAGGTAAAAAAAAAAAAATGCCCACCACAAAGCCACTTTCAAAAACGTAATCCCCTGAAGTGGGCGCTCCTTGCAAAGCTGCTGTGTCGCCTCCTGGTCGGTCCTGCAGCACTCCTTTATTAGAGGTGTGACAGGGATGCGGGAGCCAGTGTGATGTCACGAAATAATACACATATGTCAGGCGTGCTTTCATGTCTTGGGTACAGACCAGAATAAATTACTCCCGTGGAATGTCTTGTTTTTCTTTGCAGGGAATGGCCCCGAACTTTACAAGAAGCTATGCTGACAAGAAGTGGCGGAGAACCATTATTAAAAAGAAGCTCCTTTAAGGGAGGAACGAGTGGCCCAGGGGTTCACCGGGGTTCAGGAGACAGAGGCCTGGGAGGAGGCCGTCAGGCGGACAGCAGTGAGACATGCATCTTGTCCTGGAATTGCCGCAGGCGGCGGGAGAAAAATGGGTATGGCATGACAGGAGCATGGGGAAGTGGTTCTCAGAGCTGAAGGTGAACAGAGAGGAACTGGCAGCGGCCTGGACATGCCAGCCAGGGAGGCCAGGACACCAGAGACACGTGACAGAGCCAAGCGAGACAACTGCAAAGCTCGCTGAGCAGCTCACTCAGAGGGCTTGCCAGGAGGCCAGATGCTGCTCCTGGAAGAGTGTTTTCCCTGGTTGGGCATCTGGGTTCAGCGCTTTCCGTTTAAAGAGGAGAGGGGAGGAGAGGAGAGGCGGTAAAGGCAGAGCCGTCCCTGCCTTTTCATAACATGGAAGCCTTCGAAGTGTACATATATGCTCATGCACACCACACACAGCATTAATGCAAGTGGACATGGAACATGTTTTAAAAAGAACTCCTAAAAATAAGACTTTCCCCGGTACTTTTTAGGTGGAAAGCAAAATGTTAGGGGGGAGAGAGAGGGAGAGTTGAGAAGAGAGAGAGAGAGAGAGAGAGAGAGAGAGAGAGAGAGAGAGAGAGAGAGAGAGAGAGAGAGAAAGAGAGAGAGAACACAGACACCAAGAAAAACCCTTATATCACTATGTCAGCTTCCTAGTAATTAGTTAGGTAATTTTACGTGAAGTGCTGGGATTATAGACGGCGTTCAATTAAAAAAGGAAAGAGAATTCGAGTGATGGGCTTGTGCGTCTATCACCTTTGGCTGGTCTTTCTCGCTCGCTGTCTCCTCATTCCTTCTTCCCTGGAAACACCATCGGGTATTGGTGTTGGCAGGAAAGCAGAGTGTGGTCTAGTGGACTGGAAATCAGGTGACTTGAGGTCTGGTTGATTCCCTGCCCTCCCCCCGCCCCCCCCTTTCACGTTGAAGTTTCTCTGTGTCTCTGCTTCACAAAACAGGAACTGAATTTCTCGTACACTTAAGAGTGGAGGTCAGTGTTTGCAACCAAGGTGATTTTTTTTTCTTCACCTAATGCTAACTAATTCAAGGTAGTCCTACGTGGTCAATATTAGACTTGGAAAAAATGATGGACAGGGAGGTTGCTTGATATAATAGGAGATAGGAGCAATAGTCTTTAATTTAGTAGTGGAAGTAATGCCAGAAAATATAAAACTAAGTTTTTATCTTCTGAGATTGTTACAAGTCTCGGATAATCAAGAAATCAGGAGAACTGGCATCTCTCTCCTTACTCTTCTGGACAACAGCGACAGGTCTAACAGGCTCCAGCACTGTGGGGGGGTCACACACCTCTGACCAAGCCTTCCTCAGTAGGGGAGCCTCTCTTAGCAGCCTTCATTGTGCTCAGAGCCTCTGAACAGGCCAACTTAATATTAGCACATGTTACTTCTTTTACAACCAGGGCTTGTCTTCTCTTCCTCATGATGAAAAGATAAACATCAGGTGAAGAGAGAAAGTAGAGAGGAACAGCTTCCTAACCAATATCCTCAAAATGTAATGTTCCCTGGTCTTAGTCTGAAATATATCAAGTTTTCCAGTTTCCAGTTGATCTTAAGTGGCTATTTGATGATCATCTTCTCACTCGATGAGTCACGTGACTCAATGTGTTGCACAGAAATTGCCCACGTTCTGTAATGTGTGGGGTCTGTACTGGGCTCTGGGGTGTACCAAGAGTCAACGTGATGCACATCCCTGCCTTCCTAGAGCCTATGCTCTAATGATAAAGGGACCAGGTCAGTTTCTTATAATTCCCACCTTCACCAATATGTTAGGACTGAACTGCTACCGTATCAGTAACATTTTTTCTTCCAGCTTGTATTTATTCCTGTGATTTTTTTTCAAGAGCCAAAAGCTGAAAGCTCAAACAATATCTAGTCATCTCTAGAAAATCTGCCCGATGTCCTGTTATTATGAGAATTTTCTAGGCCTTCTTTTGGAAGTAATGATTTTAACCACACACACACACACACACACACACACACACACAATAAATAAATAAAAATAAATAATAGCTCTGCTCTTGCCAAGTTTTCTTCCTGTCACCATGCATGCCACTCTCAGACTCCTTTCACAGGCTCTTCCTTTGATGACCCATCAGTGTTAGACATCACCCACCTAGTTAAAAACCTGGGTGCCATCTGAAATTTTCCTTATTTCTAACCTCTTGTAAGCATTTGTGGAGCATGTCCTGTTGAATCAACTCCCTCCCCTCATGCCTCTTGTATCCATCCTGTGCCCCACCCCCTCCATCCCCACCTCCCTTAGTTTGGGATTGCTAGCTTGGACTATCCTACAGTCCTCTTACCAAGGTTCACTACCTCTAGCGTTGTCCTCCTAGAGTCTATTCTTCACACTTAGAAAGATTGTGAGCTTTAGAAATACAAATCGCACCACCTTATCTCTGCTTCAAACCCTTCAGTGATTTACTGTATACAGATAATGAATTTCAAATTCTTTAGCAAAGAGTATAATGTCCTTTACAATTTAGCTCTAGTTTACTGTATTCTCAGCTTATGTCCTACCACTTCTAGGATTCACCATTTCTGTATCAGGCTGTAGTTCTTCTTGGTGCCTCTGGTACAGAGTATTCTTCCTGCTTACAGTTGGCCTGTTGTCTGCCACACTGCCATCCCTAGAGACAGCATCTAGCTTTTGGGAGTTGCTCTTTGGTGTCTCAAGGTTAAATTTCAGCACCTGCTTGGTGTTCTCATAGAGTCTTGTGATTCAGCACCATATTTATATAGATAAAAGCCCAATATGCAAATTTCCCCCACAGGAGTTTGAACGGGAGACCGATTGCTCTCTATGATGTGCACTGATCACCAGGGGTTGGCAAGGAAGGCTCCGGCTGGCAGCTGGAAGGCTCTGATCAACCCTGATTGCTGGCCAGATCTAGGGACCCTACCTGTGCACAAATTTTGTGCACCAGGCCTCTAGTTTATTATAATCATTTGCTAATTTACTCCAGGAAACTATAAGATACATGAGGGTAGGAGCCCCTTTTCTGCCTCTAGTATCAAGTTGTGGGGACAGCAATTTTTTTCTATAAAAGATCAGAGAGTAAATATTTTTGCCTTGTGCAACTGGTTACAATTATATAACTCTCAGCATTGCAGCATGAAAGTAGCCATTGATAGTACATAAATATATTAGTGTGTGTGTGTGTGTGTGTGTGTGTGTGTTCCAGCAAAACTTTAATAAAAGCAGGTAGCAGGTTGGATGTATTGCATGAGCCACAGTTCCCAACTTTTGATCTAATTCAGTGCCTGGAGTACAGTAGCCACTGCAGACTTCCTGCAGGATGAGATTTTCCAGTTAACATTTTCACAAATGCGAATTTATTTGACCTATTGCACACATGAGCAAAAGGGAGGGCTAAAGACATGAAAAGGTTTTCTTAATGTTGTACAGTTTCTAAGGGCTGAGGTTGGGATGTGGGCTTGTGTCTTCCGATTCTAAATTCTTGGTTCTTTCCATTAGGTAAAAGGCCAAGATTCATGGTGGAAAAGGGTGCGGCAACTTAAAAAAACTTGCCTCATAGGAGAGAAATACCCTCCAGGGGGTGGGCCACCACTAATAGGAAAGACAGTGATAGATGGGTAGTAGCCATTTTAAGTTTTGTTTTTTTCCCCTCCCTATTATCCAGTGGTTAATTTTCCCATTCAGATGTTAAATCAAAAGATCAAAAGTAATAATTTCACTCTGGTCTTAAAAAACCTTATCTCCCAAAGACTTCCTGCAGAACAAGGGTCCACCACTGGAAGGATCATTGAACCCTAGTCCCCAGCTCACAAACCTTATAAATCCTGTGCCAAGATGTCTCCTAAGTAGATGACATTTTAATGATTACTACAGGGAGTTGGGAACTATTGCTTCATCCTCACGATCAGAGTAATTAATTTTCTTAACTACCAGGCCAAATTCTGTCACGGGAGTCCAGTTGAGAAATTTCAGACCCATAGGAAGTACATTAGCTCTTCAAAGTGATTAGGGTGCCATTTCAAATACACAAGCAAAGGAGCTATTAGGCTTCTGGCTTATTTCAAACAACTTGCAGCCCCTGTCCCTCAGGGAGGGAAAAAAAAAAAAAAAAAAAAAGAGGAAAAGAAAAAAGAGGGGGGGAGGAGAGAAGAAAGAAAATAACAATCTGCACAGGTTCCTCATTTTCCAGTAAAAATACCCAGGGCTTGCAAGCCGTGGGATATCAGGTATTGTGGTTGGGTGAGAGACCAAAGAGTACAGAGAAAGGGCGGAGTGCCAGAAGTCAGCACAGAAAAACACAGCCTGCTCCACAGCACACCGGGCCGAGCTTCCAGAGGCCCGCCGGCAGGCAGACAGCTTCACCAGACATGGCTCCGCGATCAGAGAGAAGGGCAAGGGCTTATGGGCTTTCCAGCCCATTCTTTAACCCTGTCTCATTTCTCCCCAAAATATCAGAAATGCTCACTGTCCATGCCGCTTTAAAGACAGGGTGGATGGATTCTTTCCTCACCATTGTTTCTTCACACAACCCTTATATTTCTAGATCATCATCGTTTGAGTTGCCTTTGACCTGCTTTTGTAGAATATTTTATTTAACATCCGTGAAGACCACAGAGAAGCTTTAAATATCAGTTTACTCTCACAAAATAGCCACAGCTCACCAGTTTCGCCTTTCAGAGAGGCATTCGACTGGCACCCTTCCATGAGATCTGTCTATTGAGCCATATCAGTTTTTCACCTTGGAATTCTATGAACAGCTGGGAGATTTTCTTAGAGTCAATACAAAAGGGAAGCTTTCTAGCTCCCCTTTCAAACTATTTTATAAAGTGCAAGTCTCCTATAAGACATTTATTTGCATCCAAAGTCTGCAGCCCGTGTATTCTTCCAAGGCTGTTTTGAAAGTCAACGAATGACTATTGCATGTCATCTCTACAAAGCCACCCACTTCTAAGACATGCTGATGTTCTGTATACCTATTTGGGAACTGAATTTGAGATTGTTTTGTCTTCCAAAACGCATGCCACAAAGTAAATTTGGCTAACAAGCTTGGGTTAGCGGTGCATTTTTGTATTTATTTTCTAAATTTTCTGTAATTATATTATTTTTATCCTGGAAATAAGAATGTGGGAAAGACTTCAGCAGTGGCCTAAAAGCCTTAATGATAGTAATGACAACACACATCCCAGGACTTCAAAAGGTCAGCATCTGGCAGATGTGGAGTTGATAGAATTGAAGGAGGGTTTCTATGTGGGGTTGAGGCACAGGAGAAGGCCCTAGCGGCTTCAAAACATCTCTCTTCCCAGGCCTCCACAGATCAGGGTGCTGTTCTGCCTGACAGGAAGCCCTCTCTGTGAGACGCATTCTGATAAGTTGGACAATGAGCAAGAGAACTGTCCCTTGGAAACTGCTGTAAGGGGAGCCTCTGCCCCTGAAGCTCAGGGAGGCCTGGGCCCACCTGCACCCTCCTCAGTGGCTGAAAGGTAAGGAGGCCAGATTCTCTCTCAGCAATCTCCCACTTCAAAGGTGCAGATAGTCAGGTCTAAGAACTGGGACAAGATGTGGATTGGGCATGGCATGGGGGTGTCACGTGATTTGTCAAACGTAAAAACAGCCTCACTGGGATTGGGGAAACTGGCTGAGTTGGGATAGCATAGAAACTATGGCTTTAGAAAAGCGGTTCTGTGGTGAGACAAAGAATTTTCTGGAAGCCAGGAATTTGGCAACCCAGCCTTTGCAATTCTTTCTGTATTTATTTCAATGAAAGTTATTTTACAATTTCTCACTATAAAAATAGTACATGTCAACATATAATGTTTATCTAGACCCTAACACGGGCTTTTAAAAAGGTTATTCATTGACTCCGCCTCACACAAATAGGATCAATTGCAATCTCTACTTTGTAGATGAGAAAAAGAAAGCTCAGAGTATAGGGACTTATTCAAGGTGCGTCTCCAGTGAGGGGCAGAGCCTCGACTCACACTCAGGTCTTCTACCTCCCATGCCTGTTCTCTTTACCTGTCCTCCCCATCTCAGTGTCTCCTTCTAAACCGTTGGTAGAAGTGAAAAAAGGAACACATGAGAGAAATAAACCTCATAATTCAGCAACTCTAAGAAAGAAATAGTAACATCTCAGCAAATGCCTTTACAGTCTTTTCCAGATGCATGACTTTTTCATATATTTATAGTTCTACTTTCTCTGAGTATATAAAATCTTATACCCCCGCCTTTAATGTAGCACAAGCATTTCCCTGAATTAAAAAAATCCCAATTCACTATGAACAATATTTCCCTAAAATAATATGAACTGATATCATGTGCCACCTTCTATCCCTCATCACTGAATGTTTCACTGGTCTCCAGGTGTCCACCAGTGCAAATGTTATGTTGTAAACAATTTATCTGCAGAACCAGCTTGCTGTTACTTAGGATAGGGTCCCAGCAGTTAAGATGACCACGCAAATTGTATAAAGATTTGAAAAAGTTTTCATTCTTGAGATATATTACATGTTTGCCTTACCAACATGCAGAGAGATATACCCCACTGAGCAGCGTGTAGAGGGCTTGATTCAATACACACCTGACAAAATGGGATTTATCTTATTTTACTCATTTTCTATAACCTCATCTTCTTCTTTCTCCTCTATGCATTTGCAAAACAGAGAAAAGGGTGCACCATTCTAGCAGTACTTCCTTTTGCTTTTTAAAATTAATGTTGGAGGGACTGTTTTCACAGTTTGAAACCTCAGACTTATCTCCATGGCTGATTAGATATGGGGGATAAAGAAAGGAAAGAAATAAAAACTGTGTGGCCTTGGCTGGCAAGCTCAGTGGTTAGAATGTCAACCTGCCGATTGGAGGATTTGAGTTAGACTCCTGGCAAGGGCATGTACCTGGGAGAGAACCAATCTATGTGTCTCTCTCACACGATCTCTCTCTCTCTCTCTCTCTCTCTCTCTCTCTCTCTCTCTCTCTCTCTCTCTCTCTCTCTCTCTCTTTCCCTCCTTTCTACTCTCTTTAAAAGATCAATGGAAAAATATCCTTGAGTGAGGATAAAAACAGCAACAACAAAACCGCGAATTTTTTTAAATGAAAAGTCTCAAGACTTGGACCATTTCTTTCCCCTTGATGATCAGCCCTCCAACCTATCTGTGTGGCCTCCTGGGCTCGTCTCTCATTCTGTCTTGTTCTCCTTGCACTCTGCTGCCAAGTGTGTCTTTCATAAACACTAAGCATGTTTTGCAATTGCCTGATAGGTAAGGTTTCGACAGTTCTCTATTTCCTATATACGTCCTCTGCCTGGCTTTCAACCTCTCAACCTACACACCAGATTTTTTTTTTACCAGCAAGTAAACCTTACCTTTCCAGGTCATCCTTCCCATTAACTTCAGCTTCGCTCTGCCTCCCTACCTTTCCAAAGAAGCAGGCTAAAGGAAAATGCACTTGACACTTATATTTTATAGAGATAGAACTTGCCATTTATGTCACGGTTCAGCAGGTACCCCAGGACCTTCCAGTGCTTCTCAGTGTAATGTCAGTTTGTGAAAGCGGCTGTAAATAAGGGCTGTGAGTTGATGGCATTTGAAAATGATAGCTTCTTCTGAATTCCTGATCTCAAGCTATCACAGCAGAAGCATAGGACTTGAACTTCAGTTTGATCAAGAACAAGGACTCTGAGACTATTTAGCCTTTACAGCCATTCTGTAATCACATGGTTAATATAATCACAACACTTTAAAGTTATAGCTTCATGGCCAGAACTTGCATTCACCTTCTAGTCCAACTGTGCAGTATCAAGCTTTCTCAGCTGGCACTTCTCTGCTTTCAAGGGAACGTTTAATGCAGACCTTTGCAAGCATGGAGCTCTGTTCTGTTGGCTATAGAGTACGTAGGCCAAGTGGAATTCCTGGCACTTCATTACATTCCCTGACCCTCACTAAACAAACTTCAAAATATATATATTTGCAACAATTTGGAATAAACACTGCATACAAGTGTTGATGGTAGATTTTTCTGAAGAACTACCAAATGCATCAAGGCTAAGGAAAACATTCTAATGATTCTTTCAAACATGAATATATTTAAATTCTCATTAAACAATCTTCTTATTTAGTCTTCTCAGGCTTTGATGACATGCCACGATTGGCTGTTTATCAAAAACTTAGCAAGAAATACTTAACAAGATATAATCATGTGCACACACTTGTGCATAATTAAACCCAGTTTACTAGTAAAAATCAGTGTGCAGGGGAATATGGTCACACCACTCAAGAAAGGTAGAATGACTGGCAAATGACACTCCTCTATCTATAATGAAATATCTTATAATGTGAATGCTGTGAAGGTGATATAATAATGCGTTCTTAAATCTTAGAGACATTTATTTCCATCTTTACTAGCTGAATGAAAGTTCTAGCGAAGTCATGAAGTTAATTTAGGCATAAAAACACAATCAGGCTTTAGTTGTTCACACTGGAATGGTGTGGCATGGAGGTGAAGGATTCTCATCCTTCCAAGGTTTTTAATTGGATGGATTCTCATCTGTGCATTTTATTCTTTTTTTCAAAGAACTATTTAGCCGACTTTCCTTTTCTTCATTTTATAGCTGTTCTTTCAGTTGGAATGAAAGAGGATTAATTGAGACTGAGTAACTGATATTTCTCAAGATCTACAAGACTAGGTATTGCATTGCATTAAAGAGTACACGTTCTCATTTGTTTTATGACTTTGTCCAGTTAACGTTACTGAGATAAGCACTCTGGTATTTACTTGTAACCTGAAACCCTTTCCACAGTGTGACTGGATCCTACGGGAAAAGAATTAACATTTGAGGAATGCTTACCCTGTGCCAGGCATTTTATATGCATTATCTCATTTAATTCTCATAACCACAGGATATGGCTGACATAATTTAATCCAATTTTATGTGCCTGGGATTATTAAGGGAGTTAGTATGGGACAAGGATTTGACACTAGATCTACTTATTTCTTGAAAGCCCCAAGATCCTTTCACTAAATCACACTGGGTTTCCCACTGTAGCCAGGATGTAGAGGTGACAGGAAAGGCCATTCTAACAACAAGGGGTCCTCTAAATTGTGACACAGGTGCCCCTTGGGAGTAAAATAAGTAAGAGGATAATATGACAAATTAGATTAAGACATCTACCTAACTGGTTAAGCAAATTAGGAGCTATGCATACCATTGAATACTATGTCATCATTAGAAAGAATCAGATGAATCTTAATGAAATATGAAGCTGTCTATGACTTGCAAAGTAGTTGTAGGAGAATATGTGCTGTATGATATACTTTGACACAATCAACAACCATACACACATTTTTGCATGTGCTTAGAAACAGGTCTGGAAAGACATATACTACAAAAGTGTTAGTTATTTCTACCCAGCAGGCTAAGAATGACTAGTAGGCAAATTTCACTTTTTAATAAAATATTCACTACTGTTTAAATTTTTTGTGTGAGCAATCACATGTATTACATTTACAATTAAAACTCATGTGACAAACTCATTGAATAATCTTCAGAAATGACCAGACCCAAGGAATGACGATTAAGATGATGAAGGAGATTTAATCTCACAGAAATAAACTCTAACAAGCTTCAACACTGCCATATGCATATGGTCAAAGCTAAAACCTTATCACTTGTATTGAGCTCTGTCTTATCTGAGGAAGACATTAACAGAGGACAAATAGTAACAGTCATTTCAAATTTATCATGTCCAAGAGGGCCCTCTCCTTACCCATCTGTGTAGCACTACCTTTTTCCCATTCGCACAAGCCCAAGCCCTAAAAGACATTCTTGATTTCTCCTTTCCCTTACCCACTGCATCCCAACCAGGCAAATCCAACCTGACCCACCTCCAGAATATCTCTCCGAGGGCTCCACTCAAGCCACCATTTTGATTTGCCTGGACTACTAGGGTTGCCTCCTAATAGGCGCCCCTGCTTTCCCTTTTGCAATCCATTCTTCACATGGCCACTGTGACCTTTTATATTTCCCCAGTTGTGGCTCTTCATTGTATTTACAATGGGTTACAAATGTCTTACTGTGATCTGACACCCACATAACATTTGTGACCTGAACTCCCACCACCATCCCCCTAGGCTCTAGCCATCCTGGCTTTTCAAATACAATAAGCTCTTTGGGTTCTTTGGGTTTTTTACACTTGTTATTTTTCTCCCCTGATTAGAACACTCTTCTCTTTCAGGATGGCACCTTGATAATCTGAATCAACATTTTACAGATGAGGAAATAAAATTTCAGGGAATGTAAGTTAACTCATTTATGGTCCTAGTCTTGGTACAAGGCAGGGCTAGGTTTTGAACTCATGTCTGAAACATCTCATGCCTTTCCCATTGTACTATACAACAAAGTAAAGATGTCCCATCTCAGGGCTCTGAGTAGAGTTCTGACTAATCAGCAAATATCTGTTCACTGAAAAGGCCAAGATAAATCAATTCAGTCAGAAGTTCCTTTTGTAGCTTCTCCTTCCTACCCTTAATACATTCTCCCAACTTTTGCAGGAAGACTTAGATGAGTGAGAGGGGAAAATATGAGATAAATGTATTTGAAAATTCTTGTTTTAGATATCTGAAATGAAATATTGTTAATTTATGAAAGGAGTATATGACACAACAAGATACCTTTATAACTTACTTAGTCAGATGTCCAAAGAGGACTTTCATGGTGTCACGATTTGGTGGAGGGAGTTTTTGTACAAGGGACTTCATAGTTTCAATTCTTGTGTTGTTGTCTTGCTTTTCTGAAAAATAAAATAAAAACAAAGGTTAGAAAAAAAATAAGATTTCATAGATACACGAGGGAATTTTTTAAGGAGAATTTTGGACTAAGAATTAGCAGCTTGAAGTCCTACTCAGCAGCCAAAGGGAATAAGTATGCTCAACATTATCATGAAGTTTCTTCATTTTGACTCTGAATTAGATCATGGCCATGTGACTGAGACTGGCTATAGAGACAGAAGTCAAAGTATTATCTGGGACTCCTGGGAAGGACATGCATAAGGTGCTGATTTAGCTATTGAATCAAATCTCACAAGTGTTTTACTATTATACCAGGTGTGGTAGGATGAATAATGAACTTCCACAGATGTCCATGTCCTAATTTCTGGAACCTGTAAGTATTTTACCCTTCATATCAAAAGGGATGTTGCATGTGATTAAATTAGGGGTTATGAGATGGGGAGATCCTGCTGGATTATAAGGGTGGGCCCAGTGTAATCACGAAGGTGGTTAAGAAGGAACCAAGAAGATTAGAGCCAGAGACAGAAGTCATGTGACAGAGGAAGCAGGAAGAGAAATGGCTGTGGGATAAAAGGCCATGGGCCAAGGAATGAAACAGCCTCTAACAACTAGAAAAATAAAGGAAATAGGCCCCCAGCAGGAAGACAGCGAACTGATTTCCATTTTCTGGCCTCCAGGAATGTAAGATAATAAATTTGTGTTGTATGAGCTTGTGGCAGTTTGTTACAGCAGCACAGAAAACAAACACACAAGGACACACAGTGTGATTTAATTACCAATATTCTATTGTTTGCTTGATTTTGTAGAAGAGTAAATATTTTTTTATTACTTCTATATTACCCTGTTTCTGGAATACATTTTGTTTTGTTTTTGCTATGAATTAGGAAAGTGCAAAAACAAAAATTGAAAGTATAAAATGTAGTCATATACATAAAAAAAAATAAGTTCTTCAAAACTGCATGTGCCACATGAATTTATTTTCTTCATTTTGTTTATTTTTTTACTTTTATGGGCATGAATGGCATATTAAAACTAAGTTACTTAGCTCACTAGAGAATTCATCTTGCCATAATTTTAACCAGGGTGGAGAATAATTATTGAACTCAAACATTTTCTATGCTTTAATCTCTAACTATTAGCACAGAGCTCTGGGTGACCCTAAACAGTCCACTGCTGCGAAAGATGACATACAAGAGAGGCAACACCCACCAAATATCCATTCTCTTCTTCCTTAGCAAGGCAATCCCATCATCGCCAGAATGCCAATATACTTACTTAAAAGATCTCATTTCCTAGCTTCCTTGGCAGCTGGAGTGGCAGTGTGACTAAGATTGGCCATTGAGACTTAAATCCAAATGTAATGTGGGACTTCTGGGGAGACCAAGGAGAGGATGCTGGTTTAGCTTTTTAGCCTTTTTACCTCTGCTCTTCAGAATGAAGACAGAATGGTTATAGCATGAGATGACACTGAGAACAGAGGCCCAGCAGAGTGGGGCACATGGCTGGGAGGCACATCCCTGAGTCTGTGGGGCAATCACTGGTCCTACCTGTCTCTGAGCTTCTTTGTCATAAGAAATTAAGCCTCTGTGTACTGGGACCTTTATGAATGGTTCTCTGATACTAAAGCCAAACACAGTTCCTAATATGATGTGCCTCATGACGCCCAATTTGTAATCACCTGCTATTAGGTAGATGAACTTAATAAAATGGAGAAAACCATGCAGGGTATTTCAAATATACTGCTGCAAACAAACAAACAAACAAACAAACAAACTATCCACTTTTATAAGAAATTATAGGAAAAATATCCTGCAGAAGATGGTATTGGTGAAAGTGGGATGGGGTAGTCTTCCTAGTAGAACTAAGCTTAGAAGCTTTTCTTCTTGCTCCTGAAACCGCAAAGGCCTATAAATAATACCTCCCACAGTCACAGCTTTCAAAGTTGCAGTTATTCTTAGAAGAGTTCCACCATAATATGGATTGGACTGCCAATGAAAGAGACAAAGGGGGAGAGAGGGAGGAAGGGAGGAAAAGAGGGAGGGAGAGAGGGAGGGTGGGGGGAGGGAGGGAGGGAAGGGGGAGAGGGAGGGAGAGAGAAGGAAAGCCAGTTGCAACATCATAGAATACAGCAGATCTAATCTTTCTACTTAAAGGCTAGAAAGCCTCCTTGCAGCTTGATGTTGCTAAAACATTGTGATGCTTCATGAGACCACTTGGATCTTATGAGACACCAGAAACTCAGAAAAATAAAGAAAACAAGAGAGTGAATTGGTACAGTATGCCCAGGACAGAGTTCTTGGAACACTTGGATACCCTATATATGGTCATCTGAAGCTAAAGCTACACACCAATGAGTATATGCAAAGATATATACCCCATGGTAGTAACAGAATTTACCTGAGGATCTATTGAACCACTTGTTTCAGGCAGTAAAGGTGATAACAGACGAGGTGGGCAGTAGTCTCTATACCTATCCTGACAGTCCTGAATAAAGTATGTCTTACTGTTAAAAGGTGGTAGAGGAAAGAAGAAGTGAGGGGAGGAGAGGAAACCTTTCTAATTTCATGAACATTTCTGGCCATAGTGATGATCAAGTCAGTGTCAGAATCTCCAAAAAAACAATCAATTGACATTGAGGACTACAAAAGCAGCAGCCATAAATCAAACTGGGCAAATGATAAGTAGGAAGTGATTCACATGTGTATACCCAGCAAACATCTGTTTTAAGGAGCATATGATCTAGTCAAGAGTGGTTGCAGAAAGGCTGGGTGTGGAGTTGCTTAATTGGAGATATATGAATTTGCAAGATCACTGCCACAGTGCTTGGGCAGAAATTTAAACTTCACCAAGTCAGTTTAATACCCAGGTAAAATACTTGTGAATTTCCCTAGACAGAGTCAGTTCTTCTGTGCTGTGTTACTCTAGCACATTTTATTCCACGTAATATGGCCATGGTTTGAAGCACTAGAGGAGTGGATAAAAAAGCTGTGATACAGATATACAATGAAATATTATTTGGCCATAAAAAAGAATGAAATCTAACCATTTGTGGCAGCATGGATGGACCTAGAAGATATTAAGCTAAGTGAAATAAGTCAGCCAGAGAAAGACAAATGCCATATGATTTCACTTATATGTGGAATCTAAAGAGCAATATAATCAAACAGAGGTACAGAGAACAGATTGATGAATGCCAGAGGGGTGAGGAGTTGAAGGACTGGATGAAAAAGCAAAAGGGATTGACAAGTACAGATTGGTAGTTATAAAATAGTCATGGGGATATAAAGTATAGGCTAGGGAATATAGTCAATAGTATTGTAATAACTATGCATTGTGCTAGTTGAGAACCGGAAATATCAGGTGGACCACTTTGTAAAGTACATTATTGTCTAACCACTGTGCTATACACCTGAAACTGATACAAAATAATATTAAATGTAAATTATAATTGAAAATAAATTTAAAAATATATATTGCCATGGCCTGAATGCCTACTAATTTCTCCATTCAACTGGGAATTTTCCTACAAAGTAAGGAAGCACTTGGATGGGCATAAAGTGGGTTAAATAAATAAAAAAATAAGTGAACCAATGAAAAACAAGAACATGGGTTGGAATAGACAGACCTTGCTTTGAATTCTGTAACAGCTTTTTATTAGTTGGTCTTGGACAAGTTCCTTATTTTCTCCCAGTAATATCTAAAAAGCCAGTATTATAGATTGAACAAGATAGTATATAATGTACCTAGCATAATGACTAGTAAAAAGTATTTCATAAGTGTTTTCCCTTTCCCCTCTTCACCTTCTTTGAGGCCCATGCTGGTCTGGTTTACTTTTCGTTTCCAGCATTAAGCACACCATCTGCTTGCAGTGAGCATTCAAATGTAGTTGAACTGAGTTGGTGCCAGTGGTGGCAATGCCCTTGCTATGGTAGCCTGACATTTCACAACACTGACTACTCTGTGAAAGGCTGAGAGACTGACAATCTGACTGGTGAGTAGTTCAGTTACATAGAAGAATCCCTGTAAAAGTCTATGGTGGCTTCCATATCTGCATATAAGAAACATTCTAGGCGAAGTGTATTATATGGAATTTTTTTCCTCTTTCTCAACTTTCACGCACACTTAAAGAATTTGACAATTAAATCGTGGTACACACATTGTGTGGCTAAGTTGTCTATACATGGAGGGGGGACTGGATGATGGCTTAGAGAAGGCTAAAATATTATCAGGGAGGAGCAAATTATTTTCTTAGAATATAACTAGAGTACAATCTTTGAAAAGGTTATAGGATAGCAGTGGTTTCCCATTCAAATCAGTACCACACCCACTCGTCCATAGCTTGTAAAATCAGGAAATAACACAAACGCTTCTGAGTGGAAGAACATCTAAAAATACAATTGGAAATGTTGAAACCGAAATGACACCTTTTCAGATCTAGTTTATTGACGTGTCATATTAAGAATTGGAATTGCATACATAATACAGGAGTAGTTAATAAGCTAAGATTCATACACAGCTTACTAAAGATGTGTCAACTGCCTCCAATTGATTCAGTGAGCATGTGAAAGACAGCATTTTCTATTAATATTTCTCCTTCAGCATATGGTTTCTCATTATTGTGAAGCATTGAGAGTTTTGAGAAGACTGAGCTATCTCATGAAAGTGGGAAACAAGGAACTTTTTTCCTACCTGGGGAAATAGAGAACATCTTAGGTAAGCTGTATACTAAAAGGCTTATATAACATCTTTTCAGTAATAATAAACTCCACAATTCTTTGCCCCTTCACTCACATTTGCTCCTACCTTTATTTCTTAATGACTGATTTTTATGCTCTATACTCTTTAATATCTCCTTTTTAGCTCCCCGTCCTTTTTAGCTCCCCACCCTTATCCCAGCAGCCTCTCCAAACTCTAAGCTGTGAACCCACAACTGCATACAAACTTTTTCGGTAGGACTTCACATTTGTCACCCACTAGTGGGAAAAAAAAGTTTATGTACAAATATATATAATGCACTTGTAGACATTAAAATAGGAAGCCATTTCTTACTGATGCCCACTTCTCACCCACCTCGCCCCATTTTCTCAAACTATCCCAAACTCTGTTGTAAATGAGCTTCTTAAAAAAAACAAAACTCCAGGATACTTCGAGAAGTAACATCTACATGATGTGAAATAGCTTTAACATTATGATAAGGAAGTGGCTTTATAGTTTCCCCCTGGTTCACAGATTTGAGGACACATTTAAAGAATATGCCTTATGATGGTTACATTTGCATTTATCTGCATGAAATGTTGCTACTAAAACAAGGATATTTACAACCAAATGCATTTTTGCAACAAGATAAGATAAAGTCATACGATGATGGAGAGAGTTCTATGCAGTGCAGGACCCTGGACCTACTGACCCTGGAACACTTTTCTGGCCTTATCATCCATCCATTTACTATTCTTAACTAATTTATGGCCACATGTTGAATCATATTTCAAAATAAATTGTGCTTTGTTATACAGGTCCACTCAGAGGAAGAAAAGACTGAATTCTCCCAGTCACCAATGCATCAGTGGCCCTCTGCAGTCCATTTATCTGTAATTCTTAGAGGACAACTGTACCCCTTTGTCTGAAGGAGGTCAGCAGTAACACAGCTGTTCTGCTTCTGAAAGCTATTCTGGAATGTATAATGCATCCGGCATGAAAAATGGTAGTCTCTTACATGTCAGGGCTATATTGGGAAGAAAGCAGTCTAATTTCTATCTGGTTTATACTTTATCATCATGACCACTTCAGAATTTAGTTCGAGACCGTCCGGGCTTATAGGAGGAATAAGAGTCTTCACAGAATATGTTAAGCGTACTTTCCAACTGGTTACAAATCTTTGAGGATATTCCTTGTAATTTATAAAACTTGAGTTGGATGTTGAGGAGTCATCCAAGGCGTGATACCACTTGCTTGATAAATTCCTTTAAATAAATTACATTTAGTTTGGGAAGAGACACTCTCAGGGTGAATTCAAGACTCACGTATGGGTAAAATAGACACATACTTCAAACTCATGTTATAAATAAGAGAAGCAGGTGTCTAAAAAATTCGGTAAAACTGAAAAACTTGATGTTTTCAGTTTCTTATTTAAAAATACCAAGACACACACACACACAAAACAAACAACCACCACCATATAATTATTTCCTAAAATTGTTAGTTGTAGTAAATGTTTCAATACATATATGTGCACATATAGAAAATGGTCATTAAATGTAAGTCCCCTCAAATAAAAATCTTTTTTTTTTAAATTATCTTCTGTATCAGCAGTGACATATGCTTGCTGAGTCCAAAGCTATTTCCAAAATCATATGAAGCCATAAATTTTACTCTTTAGTACTCTTTCCAAAAAAACAGAAAACAGCCCAAACTGTGTGATATTTTTGTAAATGCATGGAGTGCTTTCCATTATCAAAGAGTGTTTGGTTGTAATTCCTCAGTAGATAGAGTATATCATAAATAGGCTCATCACAGTATCATAAACAATGGTCTCCATGCTAACCTGGTGTTGGCAATTTGCACTTTTTCTCCAAGAGTCCATACTCCTCACCCATCTCCAAACCAGAAAAGCCATCCTTGCATCTAATTAAAGGGAAGGAATGCCTGAGCTACCTGGTATGCTTGACTCTAGGTGTTGAGAATCCACGTCAAAACAGTGCAGCTGGAGAACAGCGGTGTGTGACTTGCAGCGCCAGAGAGATGCTGCAGGAACGGACTCTAATTGACTCAGGTGAGACCGTTTTCTTTGTCTGATGGGGATCATCTGGGAGTTAGAACTAATCGCCTCACTGGCAAACAGGCTTCTCTTGTATCAGAGCTTGTCCTTTCAGGAAATGTTAATATTTTGTCTGATTTTTTAATAAAGAAGCCTTTTTAGGGAAAAATTTTAAAACGGAAATAGCCTTGTCTAGCTAATAAATGGCCATCACAAGAACATGGGTCCTGCCCTGTGAGGGGAGCTTTGGGGTCCAGCGGTGTTTCTGCTGATCCTGGAGGGGCCCACCCACCCCCAGCACTCTGAGGAGCCCACCTGATCTTCAGTGCGGCCTCTATTTCTTGCTGGTTTTACTCCTACTCACTGGCAAGAAACAATTCAAAATTATTAAAAGGAAAATAATTTTATCTATGTCTTCAATCATTCTTAAAGTGCCCAACATGTATATGTATATGCAGTTGAAGAAAACAAATCCATTAAGGCACACGTGGGATCTGTGGCAGATACAAACAAAGTTGCCCATTTTGTAACCCAGAGGAGAAGACAGAGTTCAAAATGTGTCACATGAAATGTTTAAATGTAAGAGCTATCATAATATAATTACCAATGAAATTTACATCTTTCGCCTGTGATCCTCTAAGATGACTCTTAAACACAGAAGCATCTGAGGTGTCAGTTCATTATACCAAAAACAAATAAATAAATAAAAAGGAAATAAGAAATGCAATGAATACTAAAGCAACCAATGTAAAACTTTCTTTAGTCAATTTCTGAAGGCCTTCAACTTGTTGTTGGTAGTTTCTTTACACACACCCCAATGCATTCAGGTAAGTAATAAAAGTCACCGTTACTTTTTCATCTATGTTATTCTAGAACTTCTAGTGTGCCGACCTCACATTGAGGGCAAGAATTCAAATTTTAGGTTCTCAGTAACTTTTCATAAATAGTATTGCTTTGGTGCAATCAATTTTAGGATAACATTTCCTAAAATTCACCAGCCTCAAACTCTCTGAGACCCAACTTCCTCAATACGGCAGCAATGGCCCTGTTTGAATTGAAGGGTAAGGTGGCAGCTGACACCCCAGCAGCAATCTTCATGGAAAAGCATGGTCTTGTCTCCCACAGAACTCTGGTTTTCAAAGTGATCGTGGAGCTAGCATGGTGGCTAAGTCCAGATCTGTAACTTACAGATCATACTAATTCACCTTTAGGCCATAGTCTGTGCTGAGAAAATAAAGCTCACTAGTTTGTTTCTTCAAAACCCAATTCTCCTATGAGAATTTCATTAAATTACATTTACTCATATATATCTAGTTTTACAGGCTTTTATTAAAAAACAACAACAAAACAAGGCTTACCATTTTGAGTCACTTGGCATCTTTTTAATTATAAACCAGTAATTCTTTTTAAATACTCTAGTAGCTCTTGATATTAAGCATTATCTTTTTACATTATCATAAGGGCAGAACCCTACAAATACTTTTCTAGATAGGAAGTCTTTAATGTAAGTGTCTATTTCTTTCTATTGGTAGATAAATTAAATTTATAAGGAATTTTAAAAAATCTCATTTGCAAACAAGTAAGATTTGTCATGCAATTAAGACAAATGCTAACTAAGAAACCTTTTTTTAAAGGAAGCACATTAAACTTTGTCCATAACTATTTCTTTTGAACAAAAACCCTCTGGAGAAGAGATAATGACTAGTTTGTGAACTGTTTTCCTGGCCGGTTCACTTGACAAGGCCACACAGTGACACTGAGAGCAGGCAGAGTTAGCAGCACAAACATCAAAATCCTTTAAGAAATGGGGGATAAAATAATTTTATGATTCAGCCTTTTTTTTTTTTAATTGTGAGACTATTGTAAAAGAAGAAAAACAGGCAACATGTGGCAACTTTAGTCAGCATTTCTGAACTGGGAATGATAAACACCTCTGCCTGGCTCTGGCATTTATCAGGACTGAGATATTATTACCACATAGAGTCACAGCATGGTTACTGTTATCATTGGGAAAAAGAGCCAGCTAATCTTAATGGTTTGTAAAGCCGTTACCTGCACTGGTCTGACATTTATCATGATCATTTTACCACATGGGTCCTACATAGCAAAGGTCTTTTATCTGGAAGGGACATCACTATGAATTATTATTTGCAGCTAGGTAGAAAATTGTATGTTGTAGATACCTTTTCTCATTATAAATCACACAGTCACATTTCACCATTTCCCCCAGAAAGCTGCTGAGCCCAGGTTTTTTGCCACAGCTTGCTTTCCTCTCCCTCTCTCTCTTTTTTCTTTATAGTTTCTTGAAAAATATTAGCCATTTTTTTCATTAACATCCTTAGTATAATTTTGGAAGAACCACATATACATATACAGACGCACTTCCATTATTAAGAGCTTTCTCCACATTCTGTAGAAGGGACTGCATAGAACTTTAGAAATTGCAGTTGATAAACCGTCTACTCCATCTACTTTTTTTTTTTTTTTTTTTTTTTTTTTTCTTTTTTTAATGCTTAATGCTCCCTTCTGTCTCGGTGACAAAAATTTTCTCTGTTTTTGACCTTGACAATAGAATATTTACCAGTACATCAGAAAAAAATTCTGATGTTTGATTTGAAATACTCAAAACACTTATGCCATTTCTTGCCTGAAATCCTTAGCTTGGGCAAAGGTTCTCATGAGAAGTAAACTATAGTTTTATTTTGTTAGACTGTGATTCTGTTTTCGTGAGTTACAATGGAACTAGAAGATTCTTTCAACAAATTTGTTTAAAAATTGTGTAGGTTCTATTTCCATCTATGTCCTAATGATATACATTAATATATAGGCTGGAAGAAATAAGAATATTAAAAGTTACGATGTTCTCAAAGCGTGGGACCAAATCAGTAAAGTGAAATACATTAATTTGACAATGGAAAATTACAATGAAAAGCCCACACTGTTTACCATGGGGAAGAAATGAACAAATACTCTCTTTTAAAAAGATTGAGACAACTAATCTTCTGAAAGATATATTTATATATTTTCTTCTTCCTCAAGTGTTCCATTAGGAATAAACAAGCCAGAAATTCTGCACTTTTATAATGAAGAGGGAGGAGAATTCTTTACCATTTTTGCATTTAGAAGAAATGTGCGAGAAGAATGTGACAATTTAAGCAAATCAAGATTGTTTCAAATGGATCACAAACGGGACTTTGTGGGCTGTTTTATACTAGCATGTGAAGCAGACAGTAAATTTGAAAGGAGGATTTTCTCAATGGTCTAGTTTCTATGTGTTTCCCTATTTCTTTGTGTTTTTAAAAGAGGTTTGGATATGGTGTTTAATATTGCTTCGATTCTTTTGCAAATGAGTTCTGGAGAAATATTCAAACATGAAGGAAAGCTGATGTGCTATAATGCTGGGGGCAGCTGGGGGGTGGGGGGGCATGGATGAAGAAGCCAGATCCCTGAGCCTGGATTTAGCAAAAATAAACACTTACCATTCCATTAAAAAACAAACAAACAAACAAAGATTTACCATTTTATAGGGTAGTGGAGGCCTGGGGTGGGGGGTGGAGGCGGGCTGAGAGAGGTCAATGAGGGGAAAAGGGGACATGTGTAATATTTTCAACAATAAAGATGAAAACAAACTTTACCATTTTTAATATTTATGGGCATCAATAGCAAACCACTCTCCCCTTGAATCCTTGAAGAAGCCAATATTTTTCTCAAATAACTCCATTATTTGGGAGGAGGTGAGTAAATACTTTCACTTGACTTGCAATATTTCACAGCAATGTGCGTTAGTTTGCTTACCTTCCATTTGGTAGCACGCTATGGTTGTATCCTTACAAATTTCTTTCAAAGCAAGCAGTTTCTGATTCAGAGACTTGTGAGACATGCTTGCACAGATTCAGTGGGAAGGAGTGGAGGTGGAGGAGCTATTTGTGAAATTAACTTGCACTTTTACTGCTCAGAAGGAGTTGTACACACTTTTTAGCTGGGTCCTCTAGCACGTTGTTGTAAAGAGGTTGTCTAATATCCCAACACACTACGTTACCCATGGAATGAAAGGCTACACTGAATTAAAACAAAAAATGAACCAACCCTTTTTTTATGATCTTTAAAAATTCAGAATGACTCTTTTGTTCTAGTTTAACATCGTCCTTCCATTATTGCCTGCCCCCAAATCCTGTAACCTGGGAGCCTTTACCATAATGAGTACGGGGCTTTGCTGCTTCCATTTTCGCCCTTTGCTGGGGGATCTGGGTGAGTTGCTGAGTGCTAATGAAAGGCAGAGACTTCTAGTGGTGGCTGGAGCCAGGCACTGGCGGGCAGACGCTCTGAGCTCCCCACTGTGCTGCAGTGCACGCCTCCCTGCTGTCATGTTTACTAGAGTTTTAATGTCTGTGAAAAAATTCTTCATGCAACCAAATTATGTTATGCCCTCTTGTTTGTCTAACCCCACCCCCATTTGAGCAGAGTCCCATTGCCCCTGTTATAGAAAACGCCTTCTCAACTTTGTGGCCATCTTATCACTCGATTCATGCCCCAAGAGCCCGGCTGCTTTGCAGCCATGTTTAGAGGGTTATACATGGTCTCTCTCAAAGTTTCAGGAGGGCTGCACACACATCTTGCTCTACTCACGCCACCTAATACCAGATATCCTCCTCTAGACTGTATTTTAATTTCATGGAAGATCATCATAAAGCACCAAATGTAACCACCCAGCATTGACAATGCTAGTTTAAAATGCAAATGTTCTTGGTGACATGCGCTGTGTCTTTAAAGAAATCTATTGAAAAACCCCGAACTATCACTGCAAACTGAATAACATGCTCTAACAAACTAATCTGTGGTTTGAGTCAATGTATGCTTTGTCCTTTTCTTAAAAAAATGAACATTTTAAAGAAAACGATCACTCCATTCTATTGCAAATTGATTAATTCACCAAGTGTGATGTACAGTGAAGTTTTTAAATGAATATTCATACAACTCTTTTGATCCATTAACAGGACTTAAGACACTGAGGATGCAATTCATGCCCATTTAGATAGTGGGGTGAAAAGAGGAATTAATAGCGTAAACAGCACTTGGAAAAGTTTAACTTTAATGTATCAAACTCCAGGTGCCAGAGTTTGAGGAAAATAACCAATAATAGCCATTTTTTACATATTTGATGGGACTGATTATGCAATGTGCAACTCTAAATGGCTTATAGCACATTGTAGCATGGTTCCATCCCATTGGCTACAGTAGGGTGCAGGCAGATGGATGACAGTGACAGGGAGAGAAGTGCTTTTGCTTAGCCGTGCGTTAAGATGCCATCCAGAAGCTCTGTGCACTGCAGACACTTCATTAGGATGCCAGGATAATGGTAAACTACCACTCAGAGTGACACCCCATTTCCTGCTTACTGAGCGCTCCAACCTCGGCAGATGTCAACAATCTCACAGTGCTGCAGAGCAGACCTAACTTTCCAGCCACTCCGACTCCAATTTTTCCCTCCTAACAGTGCCATACATTATGTGCAATATGTAATGGCAAACACCTCCCCGAAAACAAAATCTGCCCCAAAATTCCTTAGGACTGGAGCGCTTAATTTTCTCCCTTCTTTTAAATCGACAAGGGACACCGAGTTGGGTAAAGGATTATGTCCCTTCCCTATTCGAACCTCAACATGTCTGGCTATGATTTCCAATTGCTAATCATAGTTCAAAGTGTTAATTGTGTGGTGAACTCTGATTAATAGTAGTTAAACTCTGATCGCGGGGGGGAAAGGACTGCTTCTTTTAATTAATGTCCGTTCCAAAGGTACGGGATTGTGGGATTCTTTTGTTACAGATTTTAAGCCTAGTTTCGGCATGGTGCTCAGTTGTCTGCCAAGAAAAGGCTGACTTGAGCATCTGGATGATATTTCCTTTGCAAATGTATAACTTGGGGCCATTCACACACCTCTTTCCCAGCAATTGAAGCCAATAGAAACTTTGTTCCTACGGTGTAAAGTACAGAATTCTTTTTATAAAGAACCAAGGTGCAGTTTAGACAATAAAAGAATAAAACCCCCCAAATGGAAAAAAAAATATTTTGAAACTTACCATTATGACACATGATTGATTTGCATTTTGTGATTCTAAGTATCTTCCTAGAAGCTCAAAGGGCTTGCAAATAACAGGACTGAAAATAAATGCCCTCTTCTCAGGTCTGTCACCATTTCCAGATAAAGATGCAAATGTAAAGAAGTCATGGGCAGAGGTCACACCCCAAGGGAGAATTTGAATGCCCACTTTCAACGTGATGCCCTCTAGAGAAAGGTGATGCAAATCTTGACTTTCCGGTTTAAAATAGCATCTGGTTGGCAACACCTAAACCAGCACTTGGAACTTGTAGATAAATACGCTCCAAGACAAGAAAATAGACTAGAATTCTTAAAATAAACAGGGGCTGGCAGTCAATGTGATGACAAAAAAAAGTTAAAAGAGTAATTTCCTTCAAGACAGAGTGAACTTAATTGAAAAATGCCAGTGGTGGGACCAGCTGTGCTCTTGAACTACTGAACCAGACAACTTGCCTTTCTGAAAGCAGATAGAACTGTCCTTTTCTTTCTTCAGCTGCCAGATTTCAGAACCAGAGGCTTAAGGTCCACGCCAACCTGAAAGACTGGGCAGCACAAGCTAATGCTGTTAACTAGGTGAATGTTTTCCTCCTTCTCTTTCTCACCAGTTGTCCCCCTTTCTAACTGTAGACAAACATGAAGATGTCTCTTTTACCCACAATACTTTAGAGGTAGAAAATTTCATAAAATGGCCTAGGAGATTGTGAGTGGAAAGCAGAAAGGATGCCCTGATAATGGCCCATACCACCATAGGAATTGTAGTTCCATATGTAAAACTCAGGAGGGGTGGAGACCAGCAAAATTCTATTAGGAATACATTCTTGGAATTCTAATGTTTTATGTATTTCATCTTTTAGAGTACCAGTGAGTTAAGGAATATGGCAGGAGAAAATTCGATGATAGTAAGGCCACAAGACAATAAATATGCTAGATAATAATTCATATAAGAGCTGTGCTGATCAATTTATCATCCAGGTATTGCTCCAAACAAGAATTAGACTAGAATGGAAGCAGAGGGTAAAAGGAAAGTTGCATAGAATACTAGATAAATTTCCGATCTTTTGAGATGAGTGAACATAAAATTTTAAAGAAAGCATGACCTATGAAAAAAATCATATTGAATAAAAAAACAATACTCAGAAGTATAGAAATCTCACAATGACCAGGAGGCAATTAGGAAACACTTTAGCATCTTCAATAAAATTGGAAACATCAAGGATTTTAATGAAAAAGATTAGCAAGTCATAAGGAGAGAATAGGGTAAGATGAAAATATACTAGGATAAGATGATAGGGAGATAGATGGTGAGGGAAGACAGTGTGAAAACTAAAAATGCAAAACAAATTTAAATTTTGCAATAAAGGCCCAATTATCACTGCAAAAATATAGGTCAATTATATGGATAACAAACTAGGGAAGCTTCTTGGAACGTGGACACAAAAAATGATAGGAAGGAGACTTGCTGGAAGTCAAATAATTGAGGGATTATCTATAATTATAAGTATACTTGAGGAAACCAGAACATTTAAAAGATGTATAACAATCAAGGACAAAATTAAAGATAACTTTTGAGAGTGAACAAAACTTATCTCAATAACAAAAATAATAACTAGGTTCCAAGAAACATCAGGTGTCATGCACAATTTTGATATATCTTGACAAATCTGTGAATTATAAAAAATCAAGCACTATCTTACAAATATTCAAACAAAAATAAGACTAACTAAGTAAACAACCAGGCTTTCCTCAGACTTATCTTACTACATTCTAAAGTAAAAACAAAGAAATATCTACTGTTTATGAGGGGGATTGTGGCCCCCCAAAATGTATGCATACTTAAATGATCTTTTGCATATTAAGCTAACAGAAAGATATTCTCACCCGTTCAAAGATTCATAGTAACACTGCTTTCTTGCAAAGTTTACTTGAAGGCTACCAAATGATGAATCAAAATTTGTAACTCAAGAATAGAGACCTTATAAACAAAACCAAATTATGTTCTTATTTGGACCCCAAACTCAGAAGGCCCCATTGGATTATTTCTGGCTTTCATTGTATTCTTAGTAGCAGGAAATGGTTCTCTTGTGGTCCACTCTTCACCATTCAGGTGAAAGTTCTGGGAACAAATAATGACCATGTGAAATGATGACTGGTGCTATTCAGTTCTAGTATTTGCTAGCGAACATCATTGCACTGGAGAGTTACTAAATACATTTTCTCTTTCCCTCTTGAAAGTCAAATCTTTTGAGATCAGTAGAATATTTACTCCCATTTATCATTAAGAATCTTTGCTAAAAATGCTTTATTTCTGTAATAATTGTATTTTAAAAACTGAATTGGGGAGCAGTTAAAGTTATCAAGATTGAAAAACAAAGCAATAATACATATTATATGTACATTTCTTTTGTTGTATAAGTTTTTAAATTAAGTAGGCTAGGGGAAAAAATATAGCACAGGAAAATGAAACTACCCCCAAAATTTGCTGGTAAATTCAGAGTATTTTCATTTTCTTCTCTTTACTTTTCAGTTCAAGTTAGTTTTAATAAATACTTATTATTTTTGTAATCTTTAAAAACAGACATTTTAAAATAAATTCATGCAATTGCTTAAGTACCATATAATTATAGCTTTGCTAAAAAGTTAAATAAAATTACTACTAGAAAATATAGCAAAATATTAACCCACATAATAAGTTATCTTTAATTAGAGGGTTGGTGCATGAAATTCGTGCACAGGTACAGTCTCTAGGCCTGGCCTATGACCAGGGCCCATCAGGGCCTTTGGCTGCTGGCCGGTCCTCCCTTCCCTAGCTGCCCGCTGCCAGCCAGGGACTTTCTTCATTCTGCACTGCTACTGGTGGTCAGCACGCATCAGAGTGAGCAATCAAACTCACGGTCTCCTGGTTGAACTCCTTTATATTAGCCTTTTAAGTATATATATAGTAAGATTATGGATCATTTCCCCCCATTTTTAATTGCATTTTCCAAAATTTTGTAATGAGTATGTGTAAACTTGTTAATAAAAATAATTCTTTATGTTTGGTATAGATGGCAACTATTAGGAGTCAGCTCCCAATTCTACTAAGCAGAAATTAAAATGAACTATTCTGAATGTAGAAGTTGTTGGACAAATAATTTTGTTTTGTTTTGTTTTAAATTTTATTCAAAATCAGTGTTTGATTTGTATGGGCTATGAATTTGGAATGGTAGGAAGCAACTGTATGTGGAATATTTAAGAGAGCCCCCTGTTGGTTAATCTTAGAAATGTCTTTTTGAATCCTTTTGGTTCTTGGTCCTCAAGATGACAAGAGACTATTTTAAGCATATGTAATTGGCCATGTGATTCAAAATGAATTATCAGGAAGGGGGAAGTCAGCCTCCACTGATATTACTCCAAAATTGATTAATATCATTTTTAAAATAAAATATTTTCAAAAACCATCATTTAGTTTTCTCTTTTAAGGGATATAAAAAGGCAATACCAATCTCCAACAAATGGCTAGACATGTAAGTAATATGGAGAACATTTTAAATTAAATTAGACTAAAAAGTAAATTTGTGCATATTACAATGGGATTCCTTAAAGAGGCTGGAAGCAAATGCTATAGTGAGGAACTGAAGCTTTGCAAAGGCTCTTCTGTTCTTTCTAAAACCAATTTGTGGCTAAATTTAAAAAAGAGAATAAAGTTATTTTCTCATATAATCAAGCAATGGCCCCTTTCACTAGTAGACATATTCCAGGACTTTAGAAATTAAAAAAAATCAAACAATAAAGGATGCAAATGTTATTCTTTTCCAGCTAACATAATTTTTTTTTTTAAAGTAAACATCAGCTCCTCAAGGGAGATTTCGATTTGAAGACTGTTTATTATATCATTTGAATAGGACTAGACCTGGCCTTTTGACTTTGAACCACTACCAAATTTCAGGCTGTGAGGAAATTGTTCTACATTTCCTGACAAATTGAGTTAAGCAGACATTAAGTGGGCTTTAAGAAAACAAATGGCCATCTTTATCACAGGTGGACACTGATGGCTTAATGGGGCCTGGGCTGATTGTATCACTTCTAATGGCTTGACGGGAAGCATTAGGGTTTTTGCATAAAGAACTGGCATTGCGAACCCTGCTAACACAGACCTGTCAAGCGCTCTGTATCCCTTTGTGCACGGAAGCAGATGTTTGTATGTATACTATGAACTGGCATTAGAGCAAGCGACAGATGCCTGTATGAATGCCAGGTTTGTGAATTTTTACAGCAGGAGCATGTTCTGAGGAAGTGCAGCCCTGCCCTCGATCATAGGTAATTCCCAGTGGAACTTGCTAAATCCCAGCTCTGTTTTCATTATTTGGCTTTCCTAGCAACTGGATAAATGTGTCTATCCTGAAAATGCAAGATGAGAGCCCTACCAAATTCTTACAGATTTGCAAATGGCTTGCCTGTGTTTTT